>NC_056605.1:31655593-31658093 GCF_018340385.1 Cyprinus carpio | reverse complement strand
ACTATGCACACAGGCGGCATGGAGTGATGGTCGCTAGGACTGCGGGATGGAGCAGCGAGTCTTTTCGGCAGCTTCCACTGCGGACTGAGCAGCCCCACACTGCTCACACCCTGTGATGGGGAAGGACCTGGAAAAGGTGGTCCAAAAATTGTCTGCTCCCTACACTCCGGACGGTAAACCGCAACCGTCGGAGCATCCCCCCCTCGCGGGTCGAAAAATTAAAGGAAAAAAAAAAAATAAGCTAAGCATTGCTTCGTGGAACGTTCGAACACTGCTGGACCTGGTCGAAACCCCGGACAGGCCCCACCGCAGGACAGCACTGGTGGCCCTGGAGCTTTGCAAGATATGATATCGATATTGCTGCTCTCAGCGAGACCAGACTACATGGGGAGGACTCCTTGACAGAGGTTGGTGCTGGGTACACCTTCTTCTGGAAGGGGGTCCCCGAAGGGCATTCGTCGTAATCATGGAGTTTTGGCTTTGCTGTGAAGTCTAAACTGCTGCAGCGCATTCCAGAAACCCCTATCGGCATCAATGAAAGATTGATGACATGGCGCATTCCCCTGGCAAGGAACGATTCGCCACTCTCATTAGTGCATATGCTCCAACTCTTGATGCCGAGTACAACATCAAAGAGGGTTTCTATAGAGCTCTTGAGTGCCATCCTACAGAAAACCCCAGCTACAGACAGAATCATACTCATGGGAGACTTCAATGCTAGAGTGGGTTCGGAGCATATGGTATGGAGTAAAGTCATTGGCCAGCATGGTGTGGGGAAAATGAACCGCAACGGGCTCAGACTCCTCTCTCTCTGTGCAGAGCACCAGCTGGTCATCACTAACACCATTTTCCAGATGAAGAACAGGCTCAAGACCACCTGGCAGCACCCCCCGCTCAAAACACTTGCATCTCCTGGATTACGTGATTGTCCGTCAAAAGGATAGACGAGATGTCCTTGCCACTCGTGTTATGCGCCGGAGCTGAGTGCTGGACTGACCATCTCATGGTCAGATCCAAATTACTCATGAGTATTCAACCTCGTGTTCCGAGGCGAGCCCCCAAACAAGAAACTAAACTGCACAGCTTTGAACAACCTCACCATCAAAGACAACCTCCGACGGCTCCTTGCTGAAAACCTCAACATGATCCCGGAGGAATCAGCCGATTGGCCAGCTCTACGCCAGGCTATTCATAACGCTGCTTCAGAAGCGCTTGGCCAATCAAGGAAACATCACCCAGGACTGGTTTGACTGCAACTCAGCTGAGATACAGTCACTTCTTTAAACCAAGCATGAAGCCCATAAAGCTCTCTTGTCCTGCCCCCTGGATCTCCTACCCATAAAGCCACCTTCACTGCTGCAAGAGCAGAAACCCAGCGAGCCCTTCGGACTATGGAGAACATCTGGTGGGTGTGAAAAAGGCGCACGAAATCCAAAACCTGGCAGACTGCAATAACACTCAAGGCTTTTACGATGCCATAAAAGCATTGTACGGCCCCAGGAAGCGGGTGATTGCTCCAGTCCGATCAGCTGAGGGGTCTACGCTCTTCAAGGACCGCCACGAGATTCTTGCCCGTTGGGTAAATCATTTTGAGAATCTCTTCAACCACACCAACCCTGTTGACCAACACATCCTGGATAATCTGCCAGACTTGCCACCAACCATGCACCTGGATACTCCACCACTTTTTCTCAGAACTCCGGCAAGCTATTTCAGGGCTGAAAACACAACAAAAGCGCTGGACCCGATGGAATCCCTGCAGAGGTTTTCAAACATGGAGGATACACCCCTCACGCGTCGCCTGCACCTCCTGATTCAAAACATCTGGGGAACATGGGACCCTCCCACAGGACTGGAAGGATGCTAACATTGTTGTCATATACAAGCAGAAAGGAGACAGATCAGTCTGTGGCAACAGCCGTGGGATATCTCTCCTCTCCATCGCAGGGAAAGTACTGGCCAAGATCATGCTCAGCAGACTGGTTGAGCACATCTCGGAAACTGTGCTTCCGGAAACGCAGTGTGGCTTCCGGAAGACCAGATCCACAACAGACATGGTTTTTGTCTTGAGGCAGCTGCTGGAGAAGAGTCGAGAGCATCACAAAGACCTTTTCGTAGCCTTCATCGATCTCAGCAAAGCCTTTGACACCATCAACCGTGAGTTGCTCTGGAAACCACCTATCCAAAATTGGGGTACCACCCAAGTTTCTCAGCATCCTACCAGCAGCTGCATGACGGGATGCAAGCCAGAGTCCTCATGGGAGAACTCCAATCAGAGTCTTTCGGGGTAAACGTTGGGGTGAAGCAAGGCTGTGTCTTGGCTCCGATGCTCTTTAACATCCTCCTCTCTGCCATCACATGCCTTTTCCACCGTGTCTTGGGACATGAAGACGGGTGTCCATGTGGAATACCGACTTGACGGAAGCCTCTTCAACATTCGTCGGCTCCAAGCTCACACAAAGACAAAGATCCGCCAGATCTGTGAGCTTCAGTATGCTGA
>NC_056605.1:31513093-31650593 GCF_018340385.1 Cyprinus carpio | reverse complement strand
AACCTTCATTTATTCATTTTTTTTTGTTATAATGAGCCAGTTCCCTCTTAAATGGCACATTTTAAGAAAGTAAAGATGTTGCTAATGAGAATCCCGTCACGTTAATACAAAAGATTTGATTTTTAGTTTTGATCAAAGTAATTAAATCAATGAAATAATAAATTCAATCACTATTTGTCGTTGTTCATCTCGTGATGTCACGTTACTTCAGCCCGTTGTGCTCCTAAAACAGACTGGTTTCAGACGCTGGGTTTTTTTGTTTGGCTGCACATGTTGATCTATATTTATCCGTTGTGCTCGAGTGAGTCATCAGTGTGTGATTATGTGAACATGACTGTGTGTTAGAGACATTTGTGATCCGTCTTCACACTCATCTTCATCTCATACGTGTGACGAGCTTGTTATATCATGACAATATTTCCTAATCCAGCTCCACACGATTCATCTGTCCATAATGAAACACAATCCACTGTGCAACACATAACAAATAAAAACACAATTAAAGGCATAGTTCACCCAAAAAATTTACATTTGCTGCATTTGTGCTCACTCTCAGTTCATCCAAGATCAGGATGAGTTTGTTTCTTCATCAGATTTGGAGAAATGTAGCATCAGTGTCTCATCAATGGATGCTCTGCAGTGAATGGGTGCCCGTCAGAATGAGAGCCCAAACAGCTGAATGTATTTGTGTAAAGGCTTTAATGCTGGATGTGTTTCATCTTTTGTCTTCTCCAGATGTTAACTGATGGACTGGTTATTGTGATGTTTTTTTATCAGCTGTTTGGACTCTCATTCTGACGGCACCCATTCACTGCAGAGCATCCATTGCTGTGTTTGGACTCTCATTCTGACGGCACCCATTCACTGCAGAGCATCCATTGACTCATCCTGATCTCAGATGATGTTGAATCGATTAATCACAACATATTTAATGTTTAATAACAATGATTTTTACCTCAAGTAAGGTAATAAACATGCTTTGCAATTTATTCCAAACTAGTTAACTAATTAGTTTTGTACTAACAGATCACGCTAAAGGAGATTCAGTCATTTGCAATAAAAAAGCACACAGTGATGCATAGCAAAAGTGTAATTTTTATTGTTCACACATTCACACTTTTTTTTTTTTTTTTATAAAATACTATATATAATATTAAAATCAGAGTGAGTTAATTACATTTGCATGATCTTAAGAACTCTACACAATCTTTATAAATTACTGCGTGGTGTCTTGTGATAACCCCATGATTCAGCGTGTGTTTGGACGGCTGTGTGATAATGTCTCTGTGTTTGACAGTCTGGGAGCTTCATGAGGTCCAGAGCGAGTAGGTAGTGAGGGCCAACAGAAACGACACCATGAGCACCAGGACCTTCTGCGTCCACACACACGAGTCCAGCTTCTGCTCCAGACGAGAGTTAGTGGCCAGCACACGCATCAGCTGAGAAGATTCAATCATACACAATCAGATGAACTCAGGGCTGAGATTAATCACAGTGCATCAAGGCCTGCTTTCACAGACAGGGCTTAGACTAAGCCAGGATTAGGACATAGATCAATTAGACATTTAAGTCATTTTTATAAACATGCCTTTGAAAAAACAAACAAAACAACGCATTAAACATTCGTATCTTGAGACAAAACAAAGGCACTGATATATTTTAAGATCAGTCAGTGCAAGATCTTTCAGTTGAAACAGCTCAGAATCACATTTTAGTCTGGGACTAGGCTTAAACCTTGTCTGTAAACCCAGGGGGTAGAACAGTAACATTTTGTATTTACAGAAATTTTATTTAAATATGTAAATGAGGCTGATTTAATTAAACATGCACTAATTTGCATGCATTTCCAGAAGATAACTCTGAACATTTCATACAGCCAGGTTCAAAATTCTTGCTTGATTTTAAATGAGGCTGATTTAATTAAATATGCACTAATTTGCATGCATTTCAAATTATTGGAAGCTTGTTTCTCCTACAAAATAATCAAATTAAATTGTGTGTGTGTATATATATATATATATATATAATATTTTTTTTATTTTTTTTTAATCTCAACTCTGACTTGTTTTTCCTCACAATTATGAGTTTATATCTCACAGTTGAGACTTTTCTTTCTCAGAATTGCAAGTAAAAAAGGCCAGAATTGTGAGATTAAGAAATCGGTTACCTTTTTTATTTTTAGTTTTAATTTTGTGGCATGAATAAGCTTCTGTAACAGCTAGGGGAAAAAAACAGAAATAAATTTCGCCATGTTTTTAGGAATAAAACCTTGTAAATCGGTGTCTAAAAAAAATCTTCAGTATATATAGGAATAAAACTGTAAAGTTTGATGTATGTAAGTTCTGCTGAAGTGGAGAAAGAAACTCATTTTGAGAAAACAACATTTAAAGACATGGTATTGTAACAAATCTATACAGATGGCAAATAGATAGATATAAGTGCATTTATAATAACGTCACAATTCTCACTTTTTTTTAACAATGAAATATAAAACAGTTTCTTACTTTTTTGTTTTAATGGATTTTTTTAAACATTTTTATTAAATATTTTTTTTTTTATATATAAAATAGATAAAAAATATGTAAATAAAAATAAATTACAAAAAATAAATATTTCACTACAGTGAAATGTTATAATAGTATTTTTTGTTTTATTTACTTAATTATTATTATCATTATTACTTTTTAACATCTGGAATCACAATTTTTTTTTTATCAGAAACAATTGTTTTTTTTGTTTTTTTCAAATTATTTATCTTTTGCTCTAATTTAATTATGAGTATAAAATTCTAAGGAAAAAAGGCTGATTTTTAAAATATAAACCTGCAATTTAAAGAAAAAAAAAAAAATCTGAATTTTGAGATAAAAAAACAAAAAAATAAACTTTTTTTATTTTAGTTATTTCAGAAATATGCTTCCGTAATTCATGGAGTGATAAAAAGAGAAATCCAGAGATGTAATTTTGAAATCCAATCTAATCCATTTTTTAATCAAATTTGAACCTGGCTTTATCCAATGTTCATAAAGTGCAATAAAATAAACACTTAAAAATGCATTGAATGTCTTCTCTCTGCTGGTCTGAAACAGCAGGTCAAGCAGTCCTCTTAAACCTCCCAAAACTCACCGTGAACAGTGTCTCACCGTGCTCTGCAGGTCCTGATGCTCGTTGCTCGTCGCTGACGGACTCTCAGACAAGTTGCTCAGAATAGACTTTGGGCTCTCGAGGAGGTGACAGCGCAGCCTGAGGAAACAACGGCTGATTAGTGTCAGATAATAGCAGCTCGATCTCCTCTCAAACGCGCCTGACAGTCAGTCTGTTCTTTCACTTCTTTCACCTCTCAGAGTCCAAGCCTTTCCGTTTGTTTCTCAGCTGTGTTTGTGGAAGAAATCGTTCATTTACACTCGAGCGGCTCGTTATTCAGGGAACTTTCATCTACATTTTACTTATGCCATTATCAACAATCCTCCATGTGGATAAATTATTTGAGGTATAACTTTACAGTTATAATGGAAAAAAAAACTCTTCTTAAAACTTATTTTACATTGAAGTAAATACTTCTTGTTTTGTAATTATTTTTATTTAATAATGAGTATTAATTTAATAAAGTGGTTATTATCATTATATTATTCCTACATCCTAAATCATATTTTACAGTAAAATAACAGTAATATTTTTGTAATTCATATTTTTATTTAATGAATAATAAATATGAATAATTCACTAATAATGTGGTTCTTACATTTTTCTTTAAATATTTTATTTTATAGTTAAATTATACCCAGAATATTTAATTTGTTTTCTTTTGTAATTTTTATATATTTAATAATAATAATAGTAGTAGTAATAATAATGGCATTATTATATTTTCTCATATCTTTTTCTTTATTTTTATATTTTTACTAATAGTAATATTAATGATTTAATAATAACATGGTATTATTTTTATTATTTTATAGCCATATTGATATATAATCACAAAATTTTGACCAAATTGTGCAGCCTTACAAACAAGCACTGCAAACATGGAATTTTTTTTTTTTACCGCATTATTAGAACAATTGCTATTAGATTTTTTTCTCCCAAATTGTGCAGCTCTAATTATTTGTATTTATACGTGTGCATGCATTTGTTAACCTCATAATGTTAATTAATTATTTAATGAGCGCCACAGTGATAATATCAAAGTATAGCATTTCATAACCCAGACTGTGAGTTTTTTTTGTTTTGTTTTGTTTCAGTTGTCCCTACATTGTTTTGGAAACCCACAATAATTGTTTTGTACGAAAGACATAGATGAATCAGGATTTGTTTGTGAACGTTTATATGCAGATGTGTGTGGTGTGTGACAGACGTCACCTGTGCTCCATGACTTTGGCTTTAGAAACCTCCTTCCAGAAGAGAGCGAGCTCTGAGACACCGGCTCCGGCGCTGCTCTCCATCTCTGCTGCCATCACCAGAAACCTGTCCTGAGGAGACCTGGAACCCTACCACACACACACACACACACACACACACACATATAACACACACATAACACACGCGGGATTCACAAACCCTTAAATGCAAAAAAAAAAAAAAAATAATTGTATCTCATGATCAGTGATATCACACAAGCAGCGAGAAATAATTTTAAACACAATATTGTCTGTTTATGACAACAAAAGTATTACCTATAAAGCAGAAAGCAGCTGTGAGCAACACGAGGTGTTTAGTTTCTGAATGAATCCACGTTTTGAACAAATCAAATGAATAAAAGACTCAAAGACATTTAACGCCACCTGCTGGCAGTTTAAGTTCATTATTTAGAGTATTATTTCATTAAAAAGTAATGGAAAAAACTTTAAAGGGATCGTTCACCCAGAAAATTTTAATTGTCATTATTTACTCAAACCTCAGTGACTTACTTTCTTTTGTGGAACATAAAGGAAGGTATTTTGAAAACTGTTGGTAACAAAGCTGTTTTCCATTGCATGAACGCAAAAAAAAAAAAAAACTTTTTCAAATGATCTCTAGTGGTTCCATAGTTTATGTTTGTAGCCTAAACATTTCTGTAATACATTTTTTTTAATAAAATCTTTCTTTCTAAAGCTACAAATTGTAATGTCTACATGATACTTTCTCATTTAACACAAAGAAAGCTTTAAAATAATGTTTTGGGGGTATTTTCACAGTAAAATTTAATTTGTGATTAATTTATCGACACATCATGTAATTAATTAGATTTAAAAAAATGTAATCGCTCTGACAGCCCAAATATATATATATATATATATATATAATATTTTTATATATATATATATATATATAATATATATAAATATATAGATATATATATATATATCTATATATATATATATTATGATTACAGTGCCCTTCATAAGTATTGGAACCGTAAAGAGAATATTGCTCTGTTCGCTGAGTTGGAGTACAAGTAATCTGTAAATATGATAAAAAGATGAATATGAGACAAAACTACAAATTGTCACATTTTATTATTAGCGGTTTCAACACATACATGTTTTACCAGCTAAGAAGATCAGCACTTTTAGAGGTTCATCCCACTATTTGATGTGAGCATAAGTATTGGAACAGTTGAATTAAAGGCAGATGTAGAAGATTAAAAGCTAATAGTTAGTTTGCAGATCCCTTGCATGCAATCAGAGCAGTCAGTCTGTGACCCATAGACATCACCAGACTCTTCTGCTTTGAAATGCTTTCCCCAGCCTTTAATGCAGCCAATTCCAACTGTTGCAACTGTTTAGTCTCCTCTTCATGCTTGTTTCCAACTCTTTGATTTTCTCCATGTCCTTTCTTTTTATTATAGATCTTACTGGCTTCCTCTTTTCTTTTAGCATCCAAATTGCTTGCTTTTCTTTCAGAGTCGGCTTCCCCGTCTTCATCCTGGTTTGGTGTGAGTCATCATTGAATGCAAGACTTAGAATGCAGAAGCAATGGATATAACTGATAAGACACATTCCCTGCTTTTAATATCTGGAAGAATTAATGCAACAGGACACAGCTGAACACTTAGAAAGACCTGTGAGGCAACTGTTCCAATACTTATGCTCACATCAGATAGGGAGATGAATTCTAAAAGTGCTGATCTTCTTAGCTGTTAAAACATCTTTGTTGTTGACAATCACCCAATAATAAAATCTGACATTATGTAGTTTTGTCTCATATTCATCTTTTACCATATTAACAGGATTTCATGACTCCACAGCAAACAGAACAATTTTGTCTTTACTGTTCCAATACTTCTGGAGGGCACTGTATATATATATATATATATGTGTGGGTAAGTCTGTTTTGCATTTGCCCTCGTTTCATCGCTTTCCTTCACTCTTAAATAGCTCCGTGCACATTTTTACTTTCAAATAAGCGGCAATTCTGCGTCGATTCAATTCAACAAAATAAAAGTTCTGTGAGTCTGATGTTGTATTAACAAAATGAATAAGAATACACCATGCTATATGCCTAATATAAAATAACAAATTACTTAGGATACACAAAGGTATACAAAACTGAAAATCAGCAAACAAATAAGAAACATAGACGTTTATTAATAAAATGAATAAGAAAGCTCGGAGCACGGCATACACCTGGATGTCAGATAAAATAACTAAAAGTCTATCGAAGAAACCTAATGGTCACATGAACGTGTAAACAGACAAACTTTTTCAATATATTTGTAGTAAGTGAGATTCTCCTGCTCTTTACCTCCTGAAGTGAAACCACGATGTCCACACGCTGGCCCCGGTGCTCACAGCTGCTGTTTACTGGGCTTCACACGGCGGTACTTCTCTGGAGCCGTCGTCCGGACCTGAACACACAAAACATGATCAGACCCCAAACCAGCTCCCGGCATTACAGCCCATTTGTAGTGAGATTTAGACTAAACACATGGAAGCAGAATCCGTCTTAAAAATGGAATTTACAGAATAACATGGAATTTTGGTGAATAAACTTTCTCTTCAAATCAAGTAGAGCTGTTAAGAAGCTCAAAGGACTTCACTACAACCCTCCAAACTAAAAAGAAGAGAAGAATATAAGAAAAATAAACCAATTTCATATGGCCCTAACAATATATGTTTTTGTTTTTGTTTTTATAAACTTTTAATAATGAAGTACGTGTTTCATGATTTCAATTATCAGAAACTTTTAGATTACTAAAAATACATTTAACAAAATTCAGAGAAGAAATAATCTAGGACAAAAAATAAAATACAAAAACTAAATAAAATCCAGAAAAATGGATTGTAATTTTTAAAAAAAAAAAAAAAAAACGGAATCCAGAAAAAAAAAATTAAAAAAAAAAAAAAAAATTGTGGGGGAAAAAAATACTAGGAATTTGGTACAAAGTAGAATCTACTTTCATAGGGGCTTATACATTAGGACTTGGCAAACAGCCCCCAAAAAAACAAATTTAATTAAATCAGAGAAACCTGCAGATGAGATTGAATATCTGATGTTCTTTTAGTTCTAAAGTGTTTCATTCAAGTCATAGACTGCAGCTTTATTCAGCTCGAGTGATCTGCTGACGTCTCACCTTAAAGGCCACGTGGTTTTTGGTGACGTTGTTGAGGATGATCAAACACTTCCTCTCTGATTCTTTAGCACCGAATCGGAGCTCTTCTGATGGACTGAAACACAACACAGACTCGCGGTTAATCGTTACAGGATTACTGCATTCCTGAAATATCGATGTGTCACGTTTGAGTCTCGTTAGATAAATGGTGAGCTGATGAGTCTGGATCTGTTCATGTGATTCTGTGAATCTATGTGTGTGTGTTTGTGGGATATTGGGATATAAAAATCATCATCTCCATATTTATGCCATTGGCTCTGAAATACAGGATTCATCATTTTAATCAAATCACTGCGTACTAAGTAGATTCCAAATGCCTCGCATTGGAACATAAAATGCAGTAAAAATCTAGTTTACAATGCATGTTTTTTTTTAACTGAAAACAAAAATATGCTTGCTTACAAAAAGCAAAGAATTTTTATTTTTATTCACTCTAATTTATCTTTATTTCCGTTTTCGTTTTTTATTACCAGTAGGTAATTTCAGTTGTTTTTTTACTTTATTAATTATGTCGATTAGCTGCCAAGGCAGTTTAAGGTTTTATTTAACAATATTTCTTTTATTTTATTATTTAAAATTCAAATTTAGTTTGTTATTTACATGTTAACATTTCTATTTAAATTTTGTCATTTAACAGACGACGCTTTTATCCCAAGCGCTTACCAATGAGACAACCGAAAGCAAATCAAACCAACGAAAGAGCAATAATATGCACGTGCTCATATTAGTATATTATAGTGTTATATTTCAATTTCACAAAGAATGTGCATCATTTTGTCCAAGCAGGTCATAAAAGAACACATTTAATTTATAATTTTGTCTTAAATCTCTAAAATCGTGATTGGAATCGTGAGTTGAGTAAATCCATTACATGCCTATTAATAGGCACATGTATTGTTATTGTATATTTTATTTAACATGAATCATGTGCTGGCATGAACCACAGTCAGCCTAAAAATAGCATCCATCTGTCACAATCCATGTCATTTCAGTCATGGATCCCAGTGGATTGTGGGAAAAGCCTCCATTAGAAACATCAAAGCTGAGGCCGAGGCGAATCTCACGGCTCCTTCCTTTCATTTTCAGCGTGAACCATTACCTGCGCAAAGTTCAAACGCTCCCGGAAGGGATTGCAATCGTTTTGCAAAGTGAACAATCATTATCAGGAATTACAACGCACCCATCATGATCAGTTTTAAAACCTCATGTGTGCAGGAGAATGAATGGTCTTTGATTTGAACATTTGGCAAGAAAACTGTGAACAAAAGGATGCTTTGAATGAATTTTTTTTTTTGGCTGTGGATGATTGATTATTGAATGCAGGGAAATGACTGTGCAGCCTTCATTCATGACAGCCAGTTAGAAGAGAGATGCTCTAAGTTTATTTGAAGACACTTTTTAATGCTCTTAAAGTTTCTTATGCTATACAAGGTTGCATTTTATTTGAAAACCGTGATCAACTGATCAAAAGTGACAGTAAAGACATTTATAATGTGACAAAAGATTTCAATTTCAAACAAATGCAGTTCTGAATCCTGAAAATTAAAATGTATGTTTCCACAAAAATATTGTGCAGCACATCTGTTTTCAGCATTAATAATAATCAGAAATGTTTGTTGAGCAGCAAATCATCATATTTTCATGATTTCTGAAGATCATGTGACACTGAAGACTGGAGTAATGATGATGAAATACAGCTGTGCATCACAGAAATACATTACACTTTAACAGAGATTCACATAGAAAACAGCTGTTTTACATTCTAATAATTTCACTATTTTACTGTATTTTTGATCAAATAAATGCAGCCGTGCTGAGCAGAAGATACATCTTTCAAAAACATTATTTTGACCAGTAATATATTTATACCGTATAGTTGTAGAATGTGTTTTTGGGATACCATTAATATCCATTTAGTTCTGGTTTTATGTCAATCAACTTTCCAAATAAAAATAGAAAAATAATTAAACGAGAGAAAGCTTCGTTCATTTGCAAAATATTTCATTAACTGAATTATATTACTGAATTAATAACCTTACGAATATTTAATATATTCTCGGATAATACACAGAAATGAGAACGGTTCAGAAATTAGTTCAGTTTCATATACAATAAAATCCCGAAACAATGTATTTAACCCATAAACACTTTAATGAAAACTAGTTCAATTTATTTAATGTTCAGAGATGATTTAATTTTGATTCATTTCTGTGAATCAGTTCAAACGGTCCGCCTCACTGAATCAATTCAAAACTCTGATTCAATGATTCAACATCACTCAGAAATGTTCACCGAGTAATTCTTCATATTTAGTAAGTATCTGAAGGCAAATATTGCTGTTTATGACTGTGTATTAGTATATTGGTGCATATAATTGAAAACAATTTAGTAAGAAAAATGTGCCTTTTGAACGAGATCTTGGCTGTATTTCAGGAGTGCAGGGATTCACCTGATGTCCAGTAATGTGCCCTTGAATGTGGTGGTAGGTTTTCTAGCTCCTCTCAGGCGTCCAGGTTTCTCCTCTGTCAGATCTTCAGACTTCTGACTGTCTTCAAGGAAATTCACCTGCAAAACACGTTACAGGACATCATGATGCTATCAGCATTATTACAATGGAAAAGCATGATATCAGGTCTGATTTGTGCTCACAAACCCATTCAAATGCTCCAATATCGACACCTATACCAAGCAGCATAGAAAGAACGTTGCAAGAAAGTTGCATGTTTTAAGATTAATAACCTGTATGACAAAATAATTGCAATAAACATGACATCAGGTCTGATTTTGTGCTCACAATCCCATTCAAATCAGCAAACTGATACATGCAGGGTACACTGAATGTTGCTGCACATAAATTTACATATTTTAAGATTAACAACATGCATGATAAAAAAAAAAAAAAAAAAAAAATGACCTAATGAACCTGCTTTATTGCTCCAATATTGATAAACTAACACCATAAAGTATAGAACGAACGTCGCATAAACATTGCTCAAAAAAGGAGATATTTTCAGATTGACAACCTGTATGAGAAATTAATCGCAATAAACAGGAAAGCACAATATCAGGTCTGGTTTTGTGCTCACGAACTTGTTTAAATGCTCCAAAATCGATGATCTGATAAATGCAGAGTAGAAAGAAAGTTGTATGAACGTTGTATGAACGTTGCCGCACAAAAATGGAGATTTTAAAGAACCTGTATGACAAATGATTGCAAAAAATAGGCAAGTACAACATGAGGCATCATTCTGTTGGTTATGAACCAGTTCAAATGCTCAAGCTGATACCACACAGCATAGAAAGAACGGTGGCTTTGAATGTTTGCAGCACCAAAAAAAAAAAAAAAAAATACTTAACATATTTAAAGGATTAAAAACCTGTACGATAAATTAAATTGCAATAAAGAACTGTAACAGGGTTTTTGAAGATGATAAAACCAAAAAAGCAACAGGACTTTGTTTATTTTTAATGAGAATCGGCTATTTTATGGTGACTGAAATGCAACAAAGTCAAGCAGTCCTCAGCTTTATATAAATTAGCAGCAACCAATGGGATCAAAATTGGAAAAGAAACTCAGAACAAAGAGTCAATGTGAACACGAGCCCACAACACATGAATAAACATCAGGCCGTGATTTCCCATTTTAACCAACGCAGGAACTTTTATCCACTTCATTCAGCTGGCGAAACCCCAGACACACGCTGAGAACTGCTTGAACACACGCTTTCTTTGTGCTCGTGCTGTAGAAGTGGAAACAAAGTTGAAGTGAAAGTCTGGCGCAAACGACACCGTGCTGGAAAAAGAGGGAGAGATGTGGGTCAGGGGTCAAGGTCAAAGGTCACGGCGTCATCGGTCGTATAAGGTTGACAGAAGCAGCCTTATAACGTGTTCATTAATTAAAGAGGCAAGTTCGATTTGAAATGTTCTGGACTTTATTCAGAGTTTGATTGAAAATGTCAATTAAACAGCTTTTCAGATTACATTAAATGTTCTTCACATACGATTACATTTCACAATATGTCAGTCAGTCATTAGTGTCTATTCATTAGTTAATTGATCATTAGTGAGGAAACAAATTACATTGTATTATATATCCATTTTTGAAAGCATACAGTAATGAATCACAGTCGGCATTGTTAATAACATTGTTATTCTTTTTCTAAATCAAATGATAAAATAATAAAATCAAAACTTGTTTATGAAAATGTAAATGTGGAAAAACTTCATTTTGATGGAGTGTTAGAGCAAACTGAACCATTCAGTAGTGGGTCTAAATAAGCAACTCACAGTTTCAGAGTGTTACAAAATGTCATAATGCTGATGATGAAAGCAATCATATGACAGTGGTCTAGATTCTCAGGACTACTACACACTAGAAGAAGAAGAAGAAGCTCAGATTGTGCGATCCGCCTGAAAACCAGACGCTTTTCTGAAAGCACTGCTTAGTGTTTGCTGTGGCAAGAGTTAAAAGTCATGCAAACCCCAGCATTTCTTCTTTACTGCCTTGGAATCAATGGATTCACTGTTTTTTTTTTTTTTTTTAAGTTAGAGTCTAGAGATCTATAAAACTCAGGAAATTGACCAATTCTGGCTCTTTAAAGGAATAGTTCACCTAAAAATGAAAATTAGTTGAATATGTGCTCACTCTCAGTTCATCCAAGATGTAGATGAGTTTTGTTTCTTCATCAGGTTTGTAGAAATGTAGCATTGCATCAGTGTCTCAGCAATGGATGCTCTGCAGTGAATGGGTGCCGTCAGAATGAGAGTCCATATTTGTTTAAATTTGTTTAAATGGTGCTTGATCTGTGCAGATTTCTCTCCTGATTCACTTCAGAACACGTTTTCACTGGAGGAAGTGTTATTATGGACTATGGACTCATATTTTAGTTAAAAATATGAAAAGCGTGGATGTGTTTCATCTTTTGTCTTCTCCAGATATTAACTGATGGACTGGAGTGCTGTGGATTACTTGTGGATTATTGTGATGTTTTTATCAGCTGTTTGGACTCTCATTCTGACTGCACCCATTCACTGCAGAGCATTCATTGCTGAGACACTGATGCAATGTTACATTTCTACAAATCTGATGAAGAAACAAACTCATACTCACTGCAGAGCATTCATTGCTGAGACACTGATGCAATGCTGATTAAATCAATTTTTTTTGCTTTGTGTATCTTTAACTACACACTGTCATAGTCTCTCAAGCCTTAAAATTATCATTCATCCAAAAGTTAAAATTGTAATTTACTCACCCTCATATTGTTCCAAGCCTGTATGACTTTCTCTTCTTTTAAAGGGGTGGTTGACTGTTTTTTTTCTAGGCTTGATTGTGTTTATGGGGTGCAGTCTAACGTGTTAATGCTTTGTTTTTTTTTTAAACGCATTATTTTTCACATAATTTACCTTTATTACACACTGCTCTGTCCCTTCTATGAGAAACACACTGATCATTTCCTGTTTTTATGAAGCCCCTCCCTCAGAAATAGGTGATGGGCTCTGATTGGTTAGCTAGCCCAGTGTGTTGTGATTGGCTAAACCGCCTCTAGTGCGCGTCTAAACGTCCCGCCCCTCTCCTCAGCGGGATGTGCTCCGGTTGTTTTGTAAACAAAGGCATTGTTAATATCACTTATCAGTGTGAGCTCGATTGAGAAGCAGAGGATATTATTGAAGAGGATCTTGTTTTCTCTTCCTCTTCTCTAAAGCAGCGCAGCATGGCCTCGCCCCCTTTGCTGTCTTTCCCCGGGGGCGGGGTTTATCTGGGTTTGTGATGTCACGAACCCAGGAAGTAACTCGTTGTAGTCCCTTACCAGCTGTTTTTGTAGGCATTAAACTGCCAGAATTTTAAAAGACGATATCTCCGTTTGCATTGAACTTTCAGCTTTGTAACTTTGCAGATATTGTTTATGCTCAAACAGCAACATTACACACTAACTAATGTTAAAAAAGTGAAATCACAGTCTACCACCCCTTTAAACACATATTTTGAAGAACTCTGAGGTCTATACAACATTTACTTTCATTATATGAACAGTAACAACAAAAAGTTATTTTGTGTTCCAATATTTTGTGATCTCATGAAATACTGGATTCAGTCTTTTTTTTTTTTAATCAGCTGGTTTTCTTTCAATTAGCAGAAGTTTTGGATTTCTTTTTAGAACTGACTGATTATAAATCGTATTAATCTGATCTTATTTATGGATTGGCTCAAAAATGGAGTAGCATGAGTTCAGATCAGCGAGGACACCGATCAATAAGTTCCAGAAAGAAACACACAACCTCTGCTAATTGAATTGAAGTTGACAAAAATATTGAATACAATATTTGGGTAAACTGCTGAGGTGTGGAGAAAATCTAAATAAAGTGTGGAGAAAAAAATTATTTGGTGATAACTTAGTTTTATAATCAATTATTTGTAGGCCGATCCTTTTTTGTGGGTGGCGAATAATCAATTGTTTTAGGCAGAGTTGTGTGAGCAAAGTCAGTAAGTTTCAGTCTGATGGAATAACATTAACTAGCATTTTTAGGAAAAAGAAAATCCTGTCCAGGTCAAAAGGACCCAACATGAGGGTTCTTCCAGACTCAAATCTCAGATAAAACAGCTTATTTTGATTCAGTAGCAATGCAGGAAACACTCAGTATTTTTGTACGGTGTATCCGAACACATTTGAGGAATGCAGACGCTCAAGAACCGGTTCTAGATTCCCAACAACAGTATTCTCTAGTGTGTAAGAGCCCAGAGGAGTTTGACACAATGACAACACAAAGATAATAGTCAAATAAATCTGCTAATATAACGACTTCATTTACACCCCGTAACCAGACGGTGATTTGTTAAAAATATCAATCAAATATGCATTAAAATCATATGAAATGCCACTGAAACTGGGTTCCGTTGAAATGGGATGGACGCATGGGATGAATCTGGTTTGGCTCTGGAAACAGCAGGCCCTTGAGGATGTAGAAACCTCTACAATGTCTTACCAGTCCTTGTTTTAAGACAGACAGAGAGGGACATGAGAAAAACATGCACGAGACAAACCGAGCGCAACTTTGAGTTTCTCCCGTTCATTTCCTCCACAGGAATTTAGAAGATTCTTCAATAAAACCAAGAATCAAATCAACCAGAAGAATCACATTTAAAAACTCTGATTTGAATCAGCTGCTCTGTGGAGAACGAATGGGGTTTTTACTCAACTCGACCGATGCGCTCGATGGCGACCGAACATTGGAAGAGGATCCCAGGATCCCAAATGAAAGCCTATAAGCGCTTCATCTCATGCCAAATCAATCTAGAACCTGGAGCTCATGCTGAGTGTTTGAGAGTCACGTGATGAATCAGAGCCAACAATGAGACGTTCATGAGTTCATCATCATAATTAGCATATCTAACCACAATCAACACAAATGCAGCCAGATCACAAGACTGTGAGACGCCTGATTAGTTGATGAGATCAGGGATGAGAGTGACAATGACCCTTAACAGCACAATGCATCAGCTTGAAAGACTAGATAAGGCTTGTTATGATTACAGATGCAAGATGACCACTGAACATGTGACTAAATCATCCAATCTTCTAAAATACTATAATAAACTAATGCAGAGCTGGAAAATACTATCTGAATATTCACAATGATTATGCTGGTTAAAGCAACATTGTTAATGAGTGTTATTTTACTATTATTGAGATACTATAATAATTTGTAATAATTTTAATTTATGCCTTAATGTAAATTTTAGTTAAAGTTTTAGTAACTTAGCTGAGTTTAGTGTAATTTTTATTATTTTTTGTTGCTTTTAAATATGTTCAATATATTTTAAATATATAAATTTTTATTTCAGTTTTAGTTCAGTTATTTTTAGTGCATTTTTTTTTTTTTATTGAAAATGAGGAATGTTGCCTTGGAAACTAGCTGAAATAAAACACATAAAAATATATATATATTATATATATTTTTTTTTTTAATGATTGTAGTTGACTATAATAAACCCTGTTGTGAATATTGTGGTGGTTTTTATTTGAGCATTAAAGATTGTTGCTTGTTTTATGAATACATTGTTGTACAAGTTTTTTATATAAAAAAGATTTTTGTGGTATGTTTTTTAAAAAAAAATACTATTTGAATCTTTGCACTTAAAATTTCACATTTAATTAAATATGTTACGATTTCTTTAAAACAATTTTCACAAATAGTTACAAAATAAATCTTACATAAAATTTTCAGTGTATAAAAGTGTTCAGACAGATGTTTTTTTTTCATTGCAGTTTTAGTTGTAGTTATTTTATTACATTGTTACACAAAAAATTGAGAAATGTTGCCTTGGAAACTAGCTGAAATAAAATATATTTTTTTGTATATATTTTATTTTTATTTCAGTTAACGTTTTTAATTTTAAGTAATAAAAATATTGTTTTATGGGTTTTAGTTTTATGAATATTGTGGTGATTTTAATTTTAGCGTTAAATTTCCTAAAGATCATTTCATTAATACAATTAATATTCAAAATTTTCAGTGTAAGAAAGTGTTCACACAGATTGAGTTTTAATAGTGTCTCTCATTTCAAGTTCGGTAAAAAAGTTGTGTTGGCAAGTTTGATTCATTTCTGTGAATCAGTCCAAACTGTCTGCTTCAGTGAATCAGTTAAATATATGAAATGATTCTTTTGCATCATCATTCAGAAATGTTCTCTGAACTCTGTCGTTTTTCATGTTTTAGTAAATATTCATGGGTAAATACTGTTGTCTATCATTGTACATTTATCATCTAGGTTTTTGTTTTTGTTAGAATTCTTCTAGAACTATCATCCAGCTCTAGTCTTTGCTAGAACTCTATTCACCTCACGTTACCCTGATCACATAACGATTATCATCTCACTAATAAAGAGGCCAAAAGAGAGCAAGAGAGATTACATGGAAAGAGGAGCTTCAGTACAAAAGTCTCGGTGATGTCACTACAGCAAAAGCTTTGAGGTGCAGCATCAGCATGCTTTGATTTCAAATCACAACGGTCAAAGAATATTGATTCAGAAGCTCAAATGCATAGTCAAAAGTACAATCATTTGATTCCAAAGTAAGACAAGAATCATTGTTGGAAATCAAGAATGCGCAGTTACCCGAGTAACAGGTGTAGAGGAGTTAATCTCGCAAAAATGATCAAGAACATGTTCAGGTCACATTTTAAAATCAAAAGATTTTGGAATCAAAAGAGAGAAAATAATATTTTGCATTGGGAAAATGAATTAACCCTGTTAAGTCTGATTTGATCATGTTGATGATTTGGAGGCCTTAGAAACTTGGGTGTAAAGACATTTTCCAGTCTAATTCTAATTACCATGATGCAAGAAACATGTATGCAAAATGTGTTGTAAGAGATTTAGCAAAATATAATTTCTTTTGATTTTTGGGGAAATGTGATCTGGATTTGTGAACAAGGAAACGTAGATTAGACAGAACGCAGCGTGTGAACAAGAGGAAATGTGGTATACCTTCTTGGGTTTGAGTGATTGCTCAGAATTGAAACTGGATTCGAGAGTCTCTTTGGACTCGGATTCGATATCTTTGATGTCACTCTCATCTTCGCTGACGATTGGACCGTTTTCACAGATTGGAGACTGGAAGTCATCGTCCGGGAGAGGCGGATAACTGTATTTGAATTGGTCCTGTCACAAAAAAACAAAAGAATGTTAACAAATCTTTGCAATCCTGCAATGTATTATATTTTTGTTCTGCATTACACTTATTATTTGAAAAATGATAATCTTGACATGGTCACAGTTGTAAATGGAGGAGGACAAACTGGAGTAATTTCCAAAAATTTGAATTACATTGAAATATATAGCACAAGTAAGCAGAATAAGCTCTTTAACCCATAGCATCAACATCACATGCTAGATACTAAGTCAGGTTTATGTTGGCAGGCAAGATTTATGTTTCTTGATTCAAAAGTTAAGATCATACAAAGTCCTATTTTGAGCTGATGGTGGCGCTAGAGGGTTTTAGGCAGATACCCAAAAGTTGGTGTAATCAATGTTTAGACCCTTAGCAATAAATGTGCCAAATTTCACACCATTTCTCTATACGGTTCTTGGTGTTTCAACAATTTTGTGGTTACAATCATACAAAAAGCTATACTTTGAATTGATGGTGGTGCTAAAGGATTTTAGGCAGAGACCCTAAAACTAGAGAGACTAATGTTCAGACCCTTTGCAATAAATGTGCTGAATTTCATGATGCTCTTCCAAATAGTTTTTAGGGTTTCAACACAACACATATTGTTGATGATGCAACATAAAGCTCAAAGAAATCAAGCATTAAAATAGAATTTTACATTTTAAGGCAAAGAGCCTGCCTTAACTGATGTACAGAAATCAAATGATTAAACTTCGTTCCATTTTCATTTAAATATATTTGATCAAAGTACATCTATTATTCAAACTTCAAGCCACATTCAATTAAGAACAAGTAACTCTCTTATTTGTACGTACCGTTCCTCCCATGTGCGGTGGAAGGTGCTCGGGGCCGACATATGTCTGGATGTCACTCTTGGTGACAAACTTGAGCTTACTGATGGCTTCGGGGCCCAGCCACGTCTTCACTATCTTCCAGGCAGCTGCCACACACAAGAAAAAGTTATGACAAATGAACTGCTGTACCAGACATCATTACAAAGATCTGTTCAGATTGTCATTAGCCAATCACAACTCACCATTCATGATCCAAGGCATCTCGTACATGATCATTTTGGCTGAACAACAAAACAAAGATGTTTCAACAAAGATGTGAAATCCCTTTCTATAATACAGTGATTCCCAAACGTTTTGTCAGCCAAACCCCTTTGGGCTTAAATATTTACTTGGAAGTCTGAGATTTTTAAGTTAATATTTCTATAATTCAACATCACATTTGCATGTTCACAGTTCTCTGATGTCGTTAATAAGACAGTTTCACCTTTTTTAAAACACACTTTTTTAAATACACTTTTTTAAAATTTGATTTTAATTAACTTTTCATCAACCCAGTTTGAGAAAGCCTGCTATAATAGGAGGTTTAAAAAACAGAATATACTCACAAAGAAACTTTGGATAGTACACTTTGAAGCAGTTAATGATATACTTCACAAAGTCCATGTCCTAGAAGAGAAAAACATGGGAAAGATGCTATAATTCATAAAGCTGAATGATATGATGGTGTATATACTGCTTAAAAGTAAAAACATCAGCTGTTAAGAGATTTTATTGCTTTACCATTTATACCACAGTAAATATACAATATTTGTCTGGCTAGTAGTAAGACTGCTTTGTTATTTACATGTGAAATTAAAAAGGACTGCAACAAAAAACATGGATTTTTTGGGGTTCATTTAATTTCTAAATAAAAAAAAACTTAAAGGCTTTTTTTGTATAGCATTTTATTCGCTTGGATTACACAAAAATATGCCTTACAACCAAAGTATTTTATATATAAAGATTTTATTTTTTTTTATTTAGTTTAGCTCAATATTTGAATGTATGTCAGTGAGAGTGCTTACTTTACTGACCCACTTTAAGACTAAACCGTTGCCTCAAGTTCATCTGTAAAGCTGCTGTTAATCCATTGGCTAACTAACTGTTAAAGCACACCAATGGGTGTCAAATCTAACAGTACACAAGACTTCTCAACCAACACTGAATGCACACACATACTGGTCAGCCTGAACACTACTAGACTGTACTACAACTGGTTAATCATTCAATTGTGCAATTCTGATGTTTACTGAATGCCCAAGTAACCTTTAGCTTCATTTACTGTTGACACTTATATTTGTTCTCCAGATTGACTCCTGGGAGCCACAACAGTACTTTTCAATGAAAGTTTGTTACAAGAAAACCATAGAGGAGTTTTTATATGGAATATTTATTTGAAAATCCTGGTCACTGTTGTAAATGGACTAGAACAAACAACTTTTTACTGTTTTCATCTGAAGAAATTCCCCAAGAATTATTAATAAAGTGAAATGTATACAGTAGCTGTAATCACAATTTGCACTTTAACCCATAAAATCAGCAGATTTATGATGCCAGATATGATTTTCTAGAGGTTTCTAGAGTTAAAAGTTACGGATTCATATTTTGAGCTGATGGTGGCGCTAGAGGGTTTTGAGGTAGAGATCCTAAAATTGGTGCAATTAATGTTTAGACCCTTTGCAATAAATGTGCCAAATTTCACAAAGTTCCTCCAAACAGTTCTTGGGATTTCAACATATAGTAACATTCACTGCTTGGCTCCTAATAAATCGCTATGGATATAACATAAAGTCAATAAAAAGAAAACAAAAATATTTATTTATAGAATAGAGGGCAAGAACCTATGTTAACTTATATACAGAAATCAAATGATTAAACCTCAAAATCATTCTATTTAAATTCAAATATATCCGATCAAGGCACATCTCCACAGTAAAGACACCTCACATAACAGTCCAACCCGAACTACCCATTTACAGTCATATAAGATAAGCATTAAAAAGAGCAAATTAAAGCACACTCTAATTCCTCCATAAAAAACTGGCATTAGGTTTGATTAGGCTGCGGCTTTGGCTTCCAACAGCATTAAACTCCTGCATTTCTGCTGCAGAAACATGAGACGAGGAGATTTGCAGTTTGACGGGAAATTCTCTCGGATTAAGTGAGTGAGTGGGATTGACCAAAGGGATTTAAAGGCCACATAAATCTGCAAAGTGTTAAACCAGTGAGTGGCGTCTGTCCCTCTGCACCTTCAACTCATACAGCTAATGACCTCAAAATGTCTGCCAGAGGGTCAATAACGGCCCAAGACTAATCAGAACAAATGCACTCTGGTGACCTTGAAAGAAAAATTATAAAACTAATGGACAGAGTTGTGATCATAAGTTTACATACCCCTACAGTTGTGTTCATAAGTTTAGTAATTGAAACAAAATAAGAGGGATCATGAAAATTCCATGTTATTTTTTATTTAGTGCTGTCCTGAATAATCTATTTCACGTAACAGATGTTTATATATACTCCAGAAGACAAAATAATAACTGAATTCATAAAAATGACCCGTCTCTTAATGCATTGTGTGGATTTCTTGAGCATCAGTAAGTTTTCACTTTCTGTAATAGTTATACATGAGTCCATCAGTTGTCCTCAGTGTTAAAAGATGGATTTCAAAATCATAGTCACTGCTGTATTTTTTTTTACTCAATATATTATTTATTTTTTAATTAAAAATAACATTTTTACTGTAATACAGTAAAAATGTACTATAGTAATAAGAATTACAGTTGAGAATAATGACGATTTTTGTTTATTTAAAAAATTATTACTTTTTAAAGTTACAATAATTTTTACTGTAAAATGGTCAAAATTTTACTACGGTAATGAAAATCAGTTAAGAATATTGGTGATTTTAAATTTTTTTTTTAATGAAATTTAAATGTTACAATTTTTAATATAATTTGGTAAAAAATGCAAATGTTATATAAAATTTTAAAATATTTAACTACTACACATATATAATTATATAATATACATTTAAAATGGTTAATTTAATATATTAATATTAATATACATAAAATTTTATATTACATATTTATAATCAACCCAGTGAATAAAATGCATCCAAAAGAGACGAAGTGCCTTTCATTTAAATATTTTCAGTATAACTGGTACAGGAGAATCACAGTTTGACATTTCTGTTATCATACAATATCAGCCGTTGATTGCATGGCATTGTGAGCTTGAGCAACATTTATAAGCATGCAGAGTAAAGTGAAGAACTTACTATATTACTGAGTCCAGACTCAGACATGTCGAACACGACCGTCAGCGGCATCCCAGGCTCACGTTTGGCGTAGCGCTCCAGCCAGAAGGCCACATACCGCTTCTTATCCAGTATCGTCTTGGCATCTTTAATGTGCAGCTTCACTCTGAACCAGACTGCATTTGAAACACACAGACAGAAAGAGCAGCAGATGGATGGATATCACTTACTGATTCTTCAGGGGAAATTCAGTGCAAGGGAAAATCATAAAAGAAAATCACTATAGTATATTTATATTATTTATATTTTTTTCTTTTGGATTTTGGATTTTAGTGAATGATAATACAGCTAAAGAATTTGTTTTGAGCGTCTCAGTTTACAGTAAATCACTGTGTGCTGAGAGTTTAACATACATTTGGGAATGCAAGGTATGCCAGTTATGCTTTATTTTCACATTTGCATAATATCCAACATTTCTGAAGACACATAATTATGGAATTTCACTGGATTTGTCTTGTGTTTGAAATCCTGCTGTGACAGAAACTGCAGTTTTCCAGCAAACAATTACTGTATAAAAAATTTGACTAAATATAAATAAGTAAACTTAAATAAATATACTATTACTATCCAAATTATAAATAAATAAATAAACGATATCAAATAATTTACATACTTTTTATGAAATGAATTAAATTTTGCAGTGCATTTGTTTTACAATAGTAATATTAATGTATTAGAGGTAATTAATAATAATAATAATAATATTTCTATTATTATAAATTTATATAAATTTTATTTAATAAAAGTAATATGAGATCAAATTAATTAATTAATACAAATTTTTAAAAATATATATTATTATATAATAATTAATAATTATAATTGGTATAATATAATTATATATTTATTAATATTGTTTTTATATTCAAAATGTACTTTTATTGATGTATTTTTTTTTCTGATCTGGGATAAATTTTTATTATTTTTTTGTTTCTTTCCAATCAGAGGAACAGTTATTTCAAACAAAGTGACTCTAGTTAAGTACAGTATACAAAAAATATATTTTAACATAATCAAGGCAAATATTTCTACGCTGCTTTGACTAAATGAGCACTATTAAAAGCATGTATTATTGCTATTAAAATACACATTGAACTGTAGTTTTAACATGAGAGGCACATTTTAACTCCACCTACAGAGTTTGTTTCCTTCTTTGTCGTATCCGTGAAGGAAAACTGCACCGCTCTCAAACATCCATCTGGGAATACTGCTCTCTGTGAGGTCTACAGGAAGAAGAAAACAAAAATAAAATAGCACTCATTCATCACATTTTCTTTCTGAATCATCACAACAGTATCAGCTTGCAACACTTTCCTTCAGAACCTGATGACACATCTGATAAGAGAAGCCCAGCACTGACTCTGTGTGCTTTGGAGGCCGTGAAAGCTATTTTAAAGCTCTTCTGTTGAACACGTCAGCTGAAATGATTGCATTAACACACTGAAGCTTGTAAGGAGGATTATAACAACATACAATAAAGCTCTTCGTTAGAAAGTAAAGCTCAGGAATCATTTCTCTGGAGCACAAAGCCTTTCTTATAAACAGCTAGGATCAGCTATTAAATCTTTATAACTGTAAAACACAGACGGAGCACGTAGAAATGATGCACTATTTATCCATGAAGAACTCATGACCGTGATGGGATCAACAAATAATAATAATATAAATAGTAAATAGAAACCAGTAATACAGGACCAAATAGTTACAGCTTCAGTACTTAACAACTTTAATCATTAACTGCATCTTCTAATCTTTTAAAAAGGTGAATTTGTCAAGAATATGCCCGAGTCATAATCCAAAAATACATTTTATGTTGATTTGAATACATTTAATATATACAATATTTTTCACTGCAATACAGTAAAAAATTTTAAATAAATTTTAATTTTATTAAAATGACATTTTTACTGTACTTTACACAGTAAAAATGTACCATAGTAATGAGAATCACAGGTGAGAATAATGGTGATTTTTGTTTATTTTAAAAATTATAAAAAATAAAAAAACAACTTTGAACTTTGAAAACTATTTACAATAATTTTTACTATAATATGGTAACAATTGTACTACATTAATGAAAATCACATTTGAAAATAAGTGATTTTTTTTAATAAAAAATATTTTAAAAATAAAATGTAAAATTATAATAATTTTACTGTAATCTGGTAATAAAATTGTACTACAGTAATAAAAACACAGTTGAGAATAATGGTGATTTTTTTTAAATAAAATGTAAATGTTAAAATTTTTATAGTAATATATATATATATATATATATATATATATATATATATATATAAAATAATGTTGACCACAAATTGATTTTTTTAAAATGTTACCATTTTACTGTAATATGGTAAAAATTGTTCAACAGTAATAAGAAAATGTTTAAATGTTTTTTTAATTTTCTTATTGTAATATTATAAAAAATGTACTACATTATTTAGAATGATAGTTGAGAAAAAGGTGATTTTTTTTTTTTTTTTTTTTAAATAAACTTAAAAAATTTGTCCAGATGCATGAATGAGAACTCTTGGGTGACAAAATAAAATCCTGTAATAGTCCTAAAATACGTTTCATTTTCTTTTTGGCGCATGTGACCAAGATTTGTGGTACAGCAGTTTGACATGCATGTGAGTAACTTCCTCATTTCAGTCTCTTCTGGGAACAAGCATCGAGGCCACATACTGTACATACACACCATTCAGGGTAAACTCTTTCCTCCACTGCAAGCTCTCATCGATCATCTTTAAGGTGTCTTCCACAACAAACTGTCTCCATGTGAGGTAGCCTTCAACCAGAGCGTCCTCTTTGAAGAGTCGCTCCACGTCTCTGCTGTCATACTTGTCTTGGGACTCTGCAAGATTGTTAATAAACACAATGCAGGGTTCGAATCAGAGACAGACTAATAACAGTCCAGTAATAATAGACTGTTAATAGTTCTGTCACGACCAACATCTTTTCACAACATACATTATATGCATATGTATATATTTTATTTTAAAAAGTGTGTGTGTGTGTGTGTGCTGTTAATCGATTAATTGCATCCAAAATAAAAGTTTTTGTGTACATAATATGTGTGTTTACTGTGTATATATATATATATATATATATATATATATATATATATATATATACAGTATATATATATATGTACACATATTAAAGAACATATATATATATATATATTATGTCTATATATAAATACACACACATTCATGTATATATTTTAGAATTATGTTGTTTTTTTTTAGTATATTTTTTTATAATATATACTGTATGTGTGTATAATTATACAGACATAATAAATATACAAAGCACACACACATATATTATGCAAACAAAAACTTTTATTTTGGATGCGATTAATCATTTGACAGCACCAAATATTAATAAATATAAGAATCAGGAAATATTTTAAAGCGGTATATGAGAGTGTGCTTTCCAGGAAAATATCATAAAATCATTTATACACAGACTGTAAGGCTACACTATGCACTTATTGCTATTTATACCTAACTAGTGCGAGTTTTACAACAGCAAAAAACATGATTATTAAAACATGAATTGTGGAGGTTTTCTGACAGCTGTGATCTCAGATATTAAACATCAGCTCTCGTAATCAACCTTCACCGTAACACACGATCCACAACAGTCTTAAATGCCACTGTCGATGTTCTGATATTTAATATTATCGTTCGATCGTGAGAAGAGAATGCATGTTTTGGTGAAGATCACTACACTTGTGAACTTAGCGCACTGCTAACTCACCTCCAACATACTCGCTCTTAAACCTCTGCCGTGTTTCTTCGATCTTGCGCTCGATGTCTTTTGGAGAGCGTAAAATAGTAGTTATGAACCCATTTCAGATGAGAATATAACACGTAACGCTTCTTTTGTTTAGCTGTGTGATTACCTGCTCTGATTCCGCCTGTCCTGCCTCCGCCATGATAGAGCGCACTGTCAGGCAGACTCCGCGGTGGCCCGATCAACAATGGAATCGACCGCAGACTCCGTGAAACTGGGCAAACGGTGACGCCATGTTGGCTCTGACGTGTCAAACAAACCTTTGAACGCGCTCTCGCAGCGAGATAAAGTTCCTCTGATACGCTCTGGCAATTGAAAGCAAATAATCGCATCGTGTGCAGAGTCCAAACGCAGTAAAAGCATCTGACAAGATCGCGTATTTGTGAAACACTGATTGAACTGTATCACTGTTTCTTTAAGAAATACCCGGAAATATGCGAACGTGATGCGCGTCAAACGCGCGCGCGCTTTGAGGAAGAGCAGTAGCGTTTGAAACAGACAGTTTAACTTAAATACAGAGATAAAGTCACGCGGAGGTAAAGTATGAAAGCGTTTTGTCATAAGATATTAATTCCTTATCACTCAGTGTGTCATTCCCAAGTAAATGTATTAATATTAAAGGCAGAACTTTACAGTAGTATCAAGTTTGTGTGCCTGAGGTAACGTTATTACTTAAAGATGATAAACAAACGGATCGCAAACACTTTTAACCGTTGCTTAATAGTATATATATTATCTGATATGTTAATATTTTTAACATTTAAAATCATTTTAACTTCTAAATTAACTTCTACAGCAGTTATTTCCACAATACAAATAAAAATGACTAGTATTCCTGTTATTAGAGCTTGTGTTTATAGTCTAGTCTTTTGTATTCTTTTTATAGACTTGATATTATATTTGTGATCTTATGTTTGATCTGAAATCTTGAGTGATTTTGATCAAGTAAAGGTCCATAACTCATTTGCAATGATAACTCAACATTAAAATGACTATGAAAGGGTGAATATAGAAAGTTTCTATATTCATAACAAAAGCGTTGCTTGGCTATTTAGATACATTTTCTAGATTTATTTTTAGTTTTGTGTAAGGGGATGCGTGCTATTTTGCTATGTCCCATCATGCACTGCTCATTAAATTTTGAATGAGAGTAGAATACAGTAGTCAACATTTGAAGTGGATCAAAACCGTTTATCACTAATATGTTTCCATAGTACTTGAGTGTCTACTGTTTATGACAAGACATGAAGCGAATGGGAAATTAACACCAAAATGTGTGAGTGTTGTGAGGGTTGAAAAGCACTCTGTGGTGATATTGACCCAGATATCAGCATCTGGAAAAAAAAAGTTTGAGTCTGAATAAAACTGAGCTGTTTTTTCCCTCCATATTCTCACTTTATCAGACTATATGAGGCATAGAAGAATGATGCATAAAATGTGAAACTCAACCAAAAACACATACGCAAACCTCTTTAGACTTTCGTTTATGTTTGGTGTAAAGTGTAATGATAGTTTTAGATTGCTTATTTCACGTCAGGCTTTACTTGCTTATTAATCCACCAAGTTTTTGATTGTTTTCAACAGCAAACCAAGTTTTTTTAAGCTTTACAAGTTTGGACACCAAACCAAATGACCCAAATTTTGACCCTAGACGGACTCGGCTTTTGTGAGTTCTTCAGTAAATGGTGTTATGTGCAAAATATTTGGAAAGATGTTGTTGAATTCCCTTAAAGATTGAGGTTTCTTTTCACTTTTTCAGCTTTTGGTTTGAGTTGACTTCAAATCACAAGGTGATGGCAGCAGAAGGTTGTGTCAGAATGATTGTGGTTAAAGGATGATTGCTTTTTTTAGGGTGAGTGATTTTTTTCCAGTCGAAAACCAGAGATCACCGGAAAGGCTCGGAGGTTTCATTCTACCGTCTGTCCTTCACCCGAGACTCGCAGAGCTTCTCTGTTAGAGACCGTAACCCGTCTCTGATTCACAAGGACAGCTCTGCAGAAACGGACGTCGTTCATTGTTGCTCCGCTCTGGATATTCAGCAGAGACAAAAAGTGCCCTGTGTTTTACTGAGACTGTGCAAGAAGAGGACGTCTGCTTTTAAATACATGCTTTACTCCATATGCACATCCACAGAAGCCAAGCTTCATGCTGAGTTTGTGTTGCCATACGAGATGAGAGATAATATTTCAATATTGCTCGGCCCCACATTGATTTGGAGTCATGAAAACTCTGTTTTTTATACATCCTCACAAACCAGTGGAGTGAAAGAAGTGCCAGTTCCCATAACAGTCAATTTTATTGGTGAACTTCCCCTTCGCCAAAGAAAACTAGTGGTTCAAGGAGCACAAAATATGCCGAGTGATCAATCTAAAGTGAAAAACATACTGTATTTCATAGAAGATGGAAGAACTTTGAATTCTGCGTGTCTTGTGCCTGACGCCTACAGCTCTGTGATCCGATGCATGCTGGTCCTGTCGGCTGAAGAAGTCCACGCTGGTTTGAGATCGGCTGTTCTGGCGGCCACAAGCATGAAACAGCTGGTTCGTTTTGAGAACGGACTTCCTCTGGATGTTTGTCTCCTTCCTTACGAGCAACCGCTGAGTATTCGGGTGATTCACACTCTGAAAAACGATGATCTCGTTGTGGTCACCTTCATCGAGGGAAACGTCTGCGCTGTGTGGAAAGACACTTTCCAGGTGAGTGTTTATTTGTGGTGTTGAAGTATTAAAGAAGTAGTTCATTCAGTTTGCTGAAAGATTTGGAGAAATGTAGCGTTGCATCAGTGTCTCAGCAATGGATGCTCTGCAGTGAATGGGTGCCGTCAGAATGAGAGTCCAGACAGCTGATACAAACATCACAATAATGCACAAGTAATCCACACCACTCCAGTCCATCAGTTAACATCTGGAGAAGACAAAACCTGAAACAAATCCAGCATTAAGACCTAAACTAAAATACATTGAGTCTATAATCCATAATAACACTTCCTCCAGTAAAAAGTGTTCTGGTGTGAATCAGGAGAGAAATCTGCACAGATCAAGCAGCATTTAAACAGATCTAAACAAATATGTGTCTGGATTTTGATGTGAGAGACAACAGGAGATGCACTTTTTCACTGGAGGAAGTGTTATTATGAATTATGGACCTATTATTTTGGCCAGAAGCAATGTTTGAGAGTTAAAAACATCTTAATGCTGGATGTGTTTTCATATTTTTTTTTTTTCAGGTTTTTACTGTTAGTATGGTGTGGTGTTGTGGATTACTTGTGGATTATTGTGATGTTTTTATCAGCTGTTTGGACTCTCATTCTGTCGGCACCCATTCACTGCAGAGCATCCATTGATGAGACACTGATGCAGTGCTACATTTCTCCAAACCTGATGAAGAAACAAATTCCTCTTCATCTTGGATGGCCTGAGGGTGAGAATTGTCATGCAAATAATGTCACCATTTGCTAAAAATAAGATATTTTGCTCAAAGATGAGCATATTTTCTTTTTCTTTTTTTTGATTTTGAAGGCATATAATGATCTGGATGTGTTCCTGAAAGGCTTTGCCAGATTATGCATTTGGCAGATACTTTTATCCAAATGATCTTTCGTTGCATTTCATATTTCATTAGCTCATGCATTACCCTCTAATTGTAGGTTAAGCTGTTATCATCATAAAACAGTGATTAATTTTCTTTTTGATGTCTTTTTAATAAAGATTATTTCTAGGACAGTATTTGTTCCGTCTTAAGCAGTGGTTCCCAGCTTTTTTGTCTCCCCATCATTTGAGAAAAAACTTGAACTCTTATACAGTATCAAAAAGCATTTTGATTTTTGAACCTGTATTTATCCAATGTTCATATTTATCTACTATTATAATCCTATTCACCTGGAGTGTCTTGACTTAAAGAAAAAAAAAAAAAAGAGTAAATAAAATAAAACTTATTGTTTGTAATTGTTTAATTTAATTATAGGATACGGTTCTTAAAATATTTAAAAATAAATAAATAAAAGATCTCAGCTGCAATTTCCACCTAATAAACTTTTCTGAACTTGACAGACCCCTCCAAAAATGTATATTCATTCAAGAAATATATTCTCAACTTTTAAAGATGATATTCATTCTTTTTTATATATATTTATATATATATATATAATATATATATATATATATATATATATATATATATATATATAATATATATATATATATATATATAATATATATATATTTTTTATTTTTTTTTTTGTTATCTTTTTAAGTTTTTTTTAATTCTCTTAGATTTTTTTTAGGTTTTACAAGACTTTATTATGTGATGTAAAATAAAAGATAAATAAAAATGTCGGGTTTTGTGGCTTATTAGAACGTCAGCTAATTAGATCTTTTACCTTCTTTTATTGCTTATTTTAAGTCACCTTGTGGTCCCATTGTCAGTGTGCTGAGGCTCTATAGTGGGCCCCGGGCCCCTGGTAGAGAACCACCGATCTCTAAAGCATCACAAAATGAATTTGGTGACCTCAACAGCAGCTTCAGTTTGCAGTTATGCTTCTTTAGGAGTTTTGATGTGTTTAATAAACGATAAACGGGGAGGAGACTGTCAATCACTACAGATGTTCACTGTACACTTACTGAAGGACGATATTAAAAGCTGTTTGCAGGACTTGCATTTAAAGGTTACAATTCGTACCGGAAACATTTCAAAGCAGCGGAAAATGTCAGATTATTTATTATCTGTTATGATGCATCGCTGTGTGTTTATCCAGGAGCTTGTTGAAGTCCTGTAAGAGTGTTTCACAGTGACTGGAGTAAAATTTGGATCTGTTTTACATCTAATACAGGTTTCTGTTGAAGATGCATTAAAATAATAAGCTTGTACCTACAGTATATAGACCTTAGTCAGAAGTTGACAGCATGGACAGAAAAGCCTGTTAAAGTCATTGTGATATTTATGATGTCTAATTTTACGTTTTTGTTAACTTTATTTTAATTGATTCTGATCATTTCAACTTCTGTAGAACCTGTTTTTTTTTGGTTGACTCATGAAAATATTGTTCATGAAGGCCTTTTGTAATATAGTTTTTCTTTTTACACTTTTACCTTGGATTAAACATCTGCGTGAAAAGTAGTTAAATTGCAAACAAAGCCTAATTTTATGTATATATATATAGTGCTCACTATTGGTCCAGAAGGAAATACCATGCATTAAGAGCCGGGGGGTGAAAACTTTTAGAATTTGAAGATCAGGGTAAATGTAACTTATTTTGTCTTCTGGGAAACATGTTACTATCTTCTGTAGCCTCTGAAGGGCAGTACTAAATGAAAAAGATATGATATTTAGGCAAAATAAGAAAAATGTTCACAACTCCATTCTGTTCAAAAGTTTTCACCCCCGGCTCTTAATGCCGGTTTTATCTTCTGGAGCATCAGTGAGTGATTGAACCTTCTCTAATAGTTGTGCTTGAGTCCCTCAGATGTCCTCAGTGTGAAAAGAAAAATGTTGAATTTATAAATTATTTGTTGGTTGGTGTTAAGGTTTAAAGTAATGATAGATGATGGAAAGAATTTTTGTTTGTTGGAGGTTTTTTCTGAAGAACAGCAGGCATTTTAACTGTTCAGGACAAACAAGTGAATCATGAACAACTATCACTAAACACAAACACACAGCTGTGCATCATTCAGCGAACAACACGGTATTAAGAATCAAGGGGTTGAAAACTTTTGAACGGGGTCATTTTTTTCTCTTGTGGGCTATATGTAAACATCTTTTATGTGAAAATATCTTATTCAGGTCAGTACTAAATAAACAGTATCATGCATTTTGTATGATCTCTCTTATTTTGGATAAATTAATGAAGATTTTGCAGATTCTGAAAGCGGGTTATAACTTTTGACCTCAGCTGTATATAGCTACTGCAAATGTGTAACTAATGGCGTTCTTCTGTGTTTCAGATGGCGGGGTGTTGGACAGGAGTGCGTCTGCTGCTCGTTGATGACTTTATGGGATGCGGGACTGATCAGATGCTCTTAGTGTTTGAGAGTTCATCAGCAGAACCGCTTAGCAGTTTTCTACTCACTGATCTGTGTGCCGTCACTTACTCTGTGCGTCAACAGCTTCATCTTCATCTATCAGTGCTTCTAAACTGCTTTTGCTTCAGGACCAAGCATTATATAATGCACATTCAGTTTGATCTAGTCTTTAGAGTTTGATTGCATGCACATAAAATAGATGCATGTAAAAATAACAACCTAAGTCTGTTTATTTAGATGTATTAATTATGCATGATTAGTTGCATTTATTTGTTTGCATTTAACACAGTTTCTCCCTGCTGTATGCAGTTTGACACACCGGTTGCGAAGCACTGATCTCTGTTTCTAATGCGTCTGATTGAGTGTGCTGTGTGTTAAAACTCTCAATACTCTGTAGTGTGGCCGATCAGACGGTGAGGAGCTGAACACATCAGACGCAGCGCAGGAGAATCACCTTCTTATGGTTCAAGCCTTAGAATCCAGACTGCAGGTAATTAACAGAAGCACTTGCTCGTCTGTCTACAGACTCATAATCAGTTTCCTTCTCTCAACATGGGGTCAGGAGAGCTTTCAATCAATAAATGAAAAAAAAAGTTACTGGCATCACTTAATTGAAAAAGTAACTTCCTGTGAATTCAAAAGTAATGCGTTACTTTACTAGTTACCTGCAAAAAAAGTAATCTCATTAAGTAACTTGGATTACTTGTAATGCGTTACACTGCATGTTAGCACTTTAAAAGGACAAATGTGACCCTGAAGCACAAAAGCAGTCTTAAGTCTCTGGGGTATATTTGTAGAAATATCCAAAAATACATGGGTCAAAATTATAGTTTTTTCTTTTATGCCAAAAATCATTGGGATATTAAGTAAAGATCATGTTCCATGAAGATATTTTGTAAATTTCCTACTGTAAATATATCAAAACTTAATTTCTGATTAGTAATATGCATTGCTAAGAACTTCATTTGGACAACTTTAAAGATGATTTTCTCAATATTTAGATTTTTTTGCACCCTCAGATTCCAGATTTTCAAATAGTTGTATCTCAGCCAAATATTGTCCTCCTAACAAACCATACATCAATGGAACGATTATTTATTCAGCTTTCATGTGATGTATAAATCTGAATTTTGGAAAATTTACATTTAGGACTGGTTTCGTGGTCCAGGGTCACAAATTAGTGCATTTTGAAATGATACCGCCCTAGTGACAGTTCTGTACCTTTTTTCTGAGAGTGTGGGATTGAAGCTGGATTATTCCTCTCAAATATAACATGCATGGTTGTCTGTTATTGGTTTGCTGTGTCTTTAGAGCGGCCTGAGCGTCCTTGAAGACCTTCAGAGAGACGTGGAGGTCAAAGACAGACTTCTACAGCAGTCATTAGCGGCTTTAACTGATCTGGTGTCAGGCAGAGAACATGCAATCTCCTCTCCAGAGCAGGTTCTTTAAACTTTCATAAGAAAAATGGAGTAAAAGTGCTTGAGATTAAATCAGCGGTCAACAGTTTAGCACTCTTTAGATCCGGTCTGTCTGTGAATGTCACAGGAGGGGCTTGTTTCTCTGTGGGATGAAGATGATGATGATGATGGTGCTGGAGATGAAGAGGATGACGGGATGCAGACTGAATGTGCTGAAGCTCCTCTGAAGATGCACAGAGTTTGGCAAAGAGTCATCGGACAGAGTTTGATCATCGGTGTCGTTCTGACATCAACAAATAACACGTATGTGATTTCCTACGTTTCCCTAATTAAATGCCTTAAAAGGGGGATGGGGACAGATTAATTCACTGATTAATTTAAAGGGTATTTCTCAAAAGATCTGATTAACCTAAATTAATTTTCTTGCCAAGTTTAAAGATGAAGTCTAATGAACTAAGTAAAGCGTTTGTAGGTTGATTTCTCTGACAAGTGTGACTGTGTGCAGCTCTCGAAACATGATATGTTTTGTTGATATCTGTTTGTTTGAGCTCTAGACTTCATGCTAATAGAGAATGGGAGCAAATATTGAAGCTGAATCTCATTACTGTACAGTAATCAGATATATTCACACTCAGGCTGCTCAGGGTAATAAGAGACTGTAGCCATAGAAACCAGACCGCCATGCAAAATGATTCTGTTTTTAGAAATGCAGCTGCGTTTGTTCCTCACCTGACCTGAAGGAGACCAGCTTATCGTGAACTCAAACACTGCTCGAAATCTGCTCTGTTGGACGAAATCATCTCTGTCTGATTGCTTTCATACTCACAAGACACGAGATGATTTACTAATATCAACTGTTGTTTAAACTTCAGTTCAAGAAACAGAAACCGTTTTAGTATATCTGTAGGTAAATTTAGCTGTTTATGACTATGTACTGTTATATTGGTACATATTGTAAAAAATGAAAAAATATGATTCTTGTGTTTATTTAGTGAGAAAACTGAAAACAAGCCTTATTTATATCTCTTATTTAATCTTTTAGCTAGATTTTTACTGTATTTCCTACACTAAACATTTTAAATCTACTTGACTGCAATGACAAGTATCTCGTTCTCTAAATGAGAACAAGTTTTTTTTTTTTTTTTTGCATTATTGAATATAACAATGTATTGCAACAAACATATTTACCTACAAATATTGTTTTTGCAAAGCATTTTAAAGAGTGTAAAAATGTCTTGCAGGGACATTGTTGAGTTGGTTACCCAAATTAATTAACTTTTTTTTGAGAGTTTAAAAGTGAAGTTTGCATATTTTTGTGTTTCCTTTTTCATATCTGCGTTATTTTAGTATCATTAATATTCTATTATAGTTTTGTTAATATTATAGTTTTGTTAATATTTTAAATTAAATTATATTTTTTTATTTTCTGTTTTTTCTTTTAATTTTATTTTAAAGTTTTGTTAATTTTGTGTTTTGTCATTTTATTATGTCTGATTTTTATTTTTTAGTGCTTAAATTAAAACAAAAATAAGAAATGTTTATTAATTTTTATTCATTTTAGTTAACCTTATTTTATTGCAACAATGAATTTTTTTGTGGTTTAAGTTTTAGTTAATAATAACTGTTTGATTAGCATTTATTTTGGATCAAGTGATGCTTCCTCTGATTGTGGGAAAATAGTTATTTGTGACCCTGGAGTACAAAAGCAGTCATAAGTAGCACAGGTATATTTGTTACAGTAGCCAACAATACATTGTATGGGTCACAATTATAAATTATTCTTTTATGCCAAAAATCATTAGGATATTAAGTAAAGATCATGTTCCATGAAGATATTTTGTAAATTTCCTACCATAAATATATCAAAACTTAATTTTTGTTTGGTAATATGTATTTCTAAGAACTTCATTTGGACAACTTTAAAGATGATTTTCTCAATATTTTGTTTGTTTTGCACCCTCAGATTCCAGATTTTCAAATAGTTGTATCTCGGCCAAATATTGTCCTCCTAACAAACCATACATCAATGGAAAGCTTATTTATGCAACTTTAAGATGTATAAATCTTAGTTTTGAAAAATTGACCCTTATGACTGGTTTTGTGGTTCAGGGTCACATTTCAGATATAATGCATTAATATCAAGACATCATAATTCTTTTCTGATTGTTTTGTAGGTCTGTAATGAATATTAGTGCTTCGATTGTGTTGGATTCTCATCAAACCGGAGCATCTCCTGTTCTGAACACTAAGACTGTGATCCTGCCGTATCCTGTCGCCCACGGCCCGTCGCCGGTGAAGATCAGACGCTCTGATTGTTCTGCTGACAGCGGCGGATCAAGACTCGCTCTGGTCGCTGTGACTGACGCGGCTCCTTTATTAACCTCAGGCTGCATCAGATGTCCCATCATGCTCCATTACAGCTCCAAAGAATCACCCGGATCTGCTGCGGGAGAATGTGCGCGGGTTTCTCAACACTGCGGGGAGATCTCGCTGGATCTAAAAGATATTTCCATGGGAAAGTTGCATCCACGACTGCTACAGGAGCACAGACTCAACACAGGTGAGAAAACGGCCTTATGAGTGGCAGTTTATCGTACGGATGCACCGATATATCGGCCGATAATTACCAATTACTTATAAACAGCTGGTGATCAGAGCTGATTATATCCTGTCAGTCAAAAGGGGGGAAATAACAAAACAGACTGAAGCTCACGTGTGAAGTAAACGTCTTTTGTGTGGAATTTAGGGCTGTCAAAGTTAACAAGATAACGCAATCTCATTTTTACTCTCATAACGTATTCATGTCAGTTTTGACCTGCAAGAGAAAAGTTTCTTAAAAAAAATGCATAGTTTTTAGTAAGTGAATAAAACTTTGCAAATGCTCTAAAAACCCCCCAAAAGACACTTCTTTCTTTCTTTCTTTTTTTTTTTTGAGAGCGAGATATATCCATTTCGTGTTCGGGTCATTTTTGACCGTGTATGTATGGTCTGTCATTAGATGGTAAAAATAAAATCTATGAAGTTATATTAGTGTCAAAAAACTTTTTATTTAATATTTAGCCTTTTACCAATATCTTGCACGCTTTTGAGATTGGATTTTGTTGCTTAACATGAATATATGCACCTATTGATGAACCAACGCAGCATGTAAGATGTAACATTTTTTTTAAATCTGAAAGTAGAAGTTTATACAAGTAAAATTTATTTATTTAGTTTGAATTATTTAGTAATTTTTTTCTGAATAATATTTGTTTTGTTAGAAATAAATATGTAGGTTTCATAAAGTTGGACTGTTTTTGAGCAATCCTAAGTTATGAATTCAAAGGAATTTAATTAAGTTACATTCATTCCAATGGATTTAATACCGGCAATTCTCAGATTATATTTTCTTATAAATGTAATAAAATAATAAATTTCTCATCAATAATATATATATATATATATATATATATATATATATATATATATATATATTATATATATACTGTTTAATTATATATGTATGTTTTTTAAAAAAAAAAACATGAAGACAAGTTTTATGAAAAATGTGCAATTAAATTGTATGCAAACATTGCAGTTTTTATCTGAGTGTGATTATTATATTTAAAAATAAATAGCGGTTGAATATAGTAGTTTGGGCTCTGTTGTTAATTTTAACCTCTAATATTAATGTACCAAATAAGTGTTCCTGTACAGTTTACAGCATTACTTGGGAGAGTTTTTATCCTTGTGATTCTGAAATCCAAATAATCGGTTTCAGTTTCGGTACTGTTATCGGTTCCGGGTGAGTCATTTAGCACGGGTGCATCTGTAGTTTCTATTCACAGAGGTGTTCTCTGATGGTGTGTGTGTTCAGACGAGGCCAGAGAGGATCTCCTCAGCCTGCTGGCGCTGCTGGACGTGTGGTTTTTCTGGCTGGAGTGTCCGGGTCACACTCTGGTGGATGTGCAGGGCTGGTTGCAGGAGTCGCTGCGCTTCGAGAGGCTAGAGATCGACCCACGCTTCACCGCAGACCCCTCGAGCGTCAGGCTCTTTCACTGGGAGCAGAGCTCACCGTTTCAGGGCGTCTTGAGTGTCTACTGCAGGTGAAAACATGGACTATCAGTTTGTTTCAGTCATGTGACTTTCTGCTCATCTGCCATGGAACAGAGATCCACTATATGGACAAGTTTTAGGACACTGCCTTTTACTGAACATATATTATTGCAGTGTCACCACTTCAGTGTCAATAATATATATATATTGATACACAAAAAATGATACACAAAAAAAACTCTCAAGGATATTCACTATAACCTGACAAAATAAATAAATGTTTGGTTTAACTTGAAGAAATGACAATAGAAATATATTACTATTGTACAGCAGACAATACTTCTTAAATAGTAATAATAATACAAAATTATTACACTATTTCAAATGAATTTCTTAGGCCTTATATGTTTGATTTTTTTATTTTCATTCAAAATTTAAACAATTAAAACCAATCCCGAAATATTAAAATGAAGGAAATTTAGAAAAATGTCGTTTTTGTAAAATTTTTAATAAATGTAAAATTCTTCATGATTTTAATTAATACTGAATTTTAATTTAACTGTTAAAATGCAATCTAGAAAAAAAAATGAAATTTGGGAAAAAATAAAATGGATTTCATATATGGTAGACATGCACTTCAATAAATTTACAAAAGGAAATATTTGTTAAAAATAAGGAATACAGAAATCATTTTAATTGAAAAATATAATAAAAATACATTTTAAAGCCATAGGAACTGTTATGGTACTTTTATGACGTGCCTTTTTTCATGTGGTCACTGAACTGTTGTAGAGGGAAAAAATAACAGCATATTTCTTTGAAAATGACATGAGATGAATAAATAATAACAAAATGGACTTCATTTCAAGTAAAAGTTTGATTCACTGGAAGATTTTTCTTCGAACGACATGAACTTGAGAACCCATAAATCTCTTTAAAACTGTTGCTGTTGTATGAACCTGATTCGTTGTGTTCTGCCGCAGGGATGAGCTGAGTTTGCTGCACTTCCTGCACGCTCTGTGTGACTTCCTGCCCGTGTCACATGACGTGCAGCCACTTGAGAGGCCGAGGCTCTGCGCTGGATCTCTGGCTCAGACTCTGCAGACGGAGATCCACACCGTGACACAAGAGGCGTCTTCAGCGCTGCGCTCTGATGAGGGAGAGAGGAGAGGAGAGGCGGAGTCACAGACGCTCCACACACTCAGGGAGGAGTGGCTTAAAGAACGGGGGCGGTGCAACGAGAGGCTCCGCCCCCTGCTGGACGGGACGCGCTACAGCAGACTGATAGAGCGCATGATTCACGCGCAGCTGGACGCCGATGAAGCCGCTCTGATAGAAGCTCCTGGTCTGTAGGTAAAGGAACATCAAACTCACCGTCCCGCCGGTCCAGACCTGTGTGCCGTTCTGGCAAACTCTAGCAAACAGCTAAAATGCGCCAAAAAAATTATCATTCCTTCATGTGACTCTCCACTGGAGCTCTTAAATTGTATTTTACACATGTTTTGGTCAGTCATGTGACGTGATAACCAATGACGTTTGTCTCCAGTGACATCAGAACTTTTTAAATTGTATTTATTTAATCTTTTCTTAATTTAGATTTCAGAGCTGCGGTCCACTTTTTAATTTTCAGTATTAGAAATTTAGTTGTGTTTTTTGTTGTTGTTGTTTTTAGGTTTTATTATCACTTGTGATTTTTAAATGTATATTTATTTTTATTTCAGTTTTTTTTATTTTGTTTTTTTTTTATTTTTTTTTTTTTTGTTATTTTTATTTTGATTTTTTTATGTTTTTTTTTTTTTTTTTTTTTTGTTTTTTATTAATTTTTTTTTTTTTTTTTTTTTTTTTTTTTTTTTGTTTTTCAAAATTACTTCAAATAGCTAATTCTAATTAAACACAATGAAAACTAGAAACGTGAGTAATATTTGATAAAAGCATAACTGAAAGGTTTTCATATTTTATCACAGTTAACATCTATTTTAATGCAGTTTAACATAAATGTTTTTAATATCATGTTTTAATAAATAATAATAACAGTTGTTCTGTTCATTCTGCAAAATATCACTACTTCAGAAAGCACAAGCCATTTTTTTTAATAAATATAGTTTATATAAGAATCTTTTTTTTTTTTTTTAATAAATGAAATGCAAATAATATAAAAATTACACTATTGACAAATATGGTGCGTTTTTGCCATTTGTGGAGTTTGACAGAAGTGATCACTGAACTCTTAAAGGAAAAATAACAGCATACGGGTTTGAAATGTCATTAGATGAGTAAATGATTTCAGAATTTGCATTTTGAGTTGAATTATTCCTTTAAAACAGCTTGGTAAAGAGGTAGAAGAAGCACAAGGAGCATCAAATAAATAAAATAAGGCATGTAACTCTGAATAACAGCTCTGTATCTTCCAGCTGATCATCAGCGGCTGTCGATCTGAATCCACGCTGAATGATGGACATCTCCGACTCCGCGAGCTTCTGCTGGAGACGGAGTCTGGTCTGGTCTTGAGGTTCTCCAGGGCTTCACGGCTCTAATAGTTCAGTGACATTTCCACAGGAAACACTTCATCTGCCCTCGGAGCGTCAGAAACACAGATTCTCCATCACCACCTGTGTCTCACTTCCAGCAGTCGTTTGTGCATTTACTGTTAAAAATAAACGCTTGGATGCAAAAAGCCTCCAAGACAATTTTTTTTTTTTCTCTCTCTCTCTTTTCTCCTCAGTCTTTCTGCTTTCTACCAAAATTTCACATTATGTGCTGTTGTTACTTGTGGAATTGAATAGCAATTTAAGTGTGACAGTTATTTCCAAGTAAATCCTATACTGTGTGTGTGTGTGTGTGTGTGTGTGTATATATATATATATGTATATATGTGTATATGTATATATGTGTATATATATATATGTATATATATATGTGTATATGTGTATATATATATATATACGTGTATATATGTATATATATGTGTGTGTAAATAAATCTCAGTTTTTATCTCAATTTATTTCTGTTTGTTTGATTATTTTGTTTATTCTGTTTTTGTTTACAGTATATAAATAAACAAATTAACATAAAGAATTACTAAATATACAGAAAAATATTTTTTAAACCTTTGAAGAATTATTTTATTTCTATCTACAGTATATATATATATGTATCTGTAGATACTGTAAAAGCAATTTTATTGATGTAAATAAAACGAAAATATTGCAGTATGTGTTTTACAAGAACATTATTTATATATATTATAAATATGTATATATATTTATATTTAAAATAAGATATTTACTATTTGCATGATATTTCCTGTTTGTGTATATATATATATATATATATATAATATATATATATATATAGGAAAATACCATGCAAATAGTACATATTTTATTTGAAATATAAATATGTTATTATTATATTTATTATTATTATTATTATTATTTTTTTTTTAATTAATTTATATATTATTTGTTCCCGTGTTCTAATATCACTTTACATCCAAATTCTAAATAAAAGCCAGTTGGTTAAAGCATCATCTCCAGGAAGTGACATCGTTTTGGAGGGAAATCAGCAGCACATCTGAGTATTACGATGTCAGTGTGTCTGATGCTCTTGTGTTTCAGTCTGCAGATCAATCAGCGTTTGACGTGAAGATCACTGTGCGTCTGAAAACACTTTCCTGAGGAACGACAGCAGCTTCTCCCCGCGGAGGCGTCTTTAGAAGAATGAAAGCCTTTGATTGAAATACAGCTGTTTCACACACAATACTCCGATTCTCTCTTTGGAGAGGGCAGAAACTGGCAGTGAATCACAAATATTGAATGTATTTGGTTTTCTAGTTTTGTACATATATAAATAAACGATGAGGCAAAAGAAAAACGCACGTCACTTTTGACCAAGATTAATGATTTCGGTTTGTTCGGAGTTGATTGCATCATTTTCTGTATTTAATGTCGGTGTTTCTGTCCAGATAATCACGCACGATTCATAACCGTCCTCATGTGTTTCAGACAGAGCTGAGCAAACAGAAGCATCTCTGACCATCATCCAGCTCAAGTGTCCTCGCCGCTGCCACGGTTACCATGGAAACCAGCATCAGCACCATCCGTCTGGAGCTTCATCACTGTCTGAGATCAGCTGCAATGGTGAGTGTGATGACATGTTTTTATTACTGTTTTCTTGAAATATTTCATTGCATCAGTGTCTCATCAATGGATGCTCTGCAGTGAATGGGTGCCGTCAGAATGAGAGTCCAAACAGCTGATAAAAACATCACAAGTAATCCACAGCACTCCAGTCCATCAGTTAATGTCTGGAGAAGACAAAAGGTGAAACACATCCAGCATTAAGATGTTTTTAACTATAATACAAGTCCATAATAACACTTCCTCCAGTGAAAAAGCAACAGTTTGAAGTTAGGGTTGGGGTTAATATCTTAATGCTGGATGTGTTTCAGCTTTTGTCTTCTCCAGATGTTAACTGATGGACTGGAGTGCTGTGGATTACTTGTGGATTATTGTGATGTTTTTATCAGCTGTTTGGACTCTCATTCTGACGGCACCCATTCACTTCAGTGGAATTGACATCCGCAAGACATCACAGTTTAGGACAGGACTGGTTTTGCAACATCATCATTATCTAATCACGACCGTTTGATCCCCAATAATTGTCTCACTGGACCTGAAATATGAAAATGTTCAGCATACGCAGCGTTTAATAGTTTAATACTCAACACATCTCCAAACAACTGATTATGCGTCACAGTCGTGGAGAAACCAGACACATCTACATCACATACTGTACTGTAATGAGACAAAACCAAAGACACTTTTCATCTGTGATCTTCAGTATTCTGTGTTATTAATAATCCAAACCAACTGAGACGACAGCTGAGGAAAAAATGTTTTCAACAATTCCTTTAAATTATGGGTAGCGGTGAAAAGCTCCAAATCGGTAAATATAATATAATAAAATGCTTATATTTTAGATGAAGCACAACCCAAAATAAACAATTTAGATATATATATATATATATATATATATATATATATATATATATATATATATATATATATATATTTAGTATATGTTTTCTTTTTTTTTTACTTTAAATTCTCTAGTTTTTAAATCACTTTGTTTTTCTCAGTTGTCACATATTACTATATAATGGTTTAAAACTGATTCATAGTTTATTTCTATTTGATTTCACATTACGTTTAAATATATGCATTTAGCAGCTGCTTTTATCCAAAGCAACTCAGAAAAGTAGAACAAAGCAATCAATTCATGATTTTAGATGGAGTCCAAAGATCTAATAAATAAAAGTACATTTTAATTTGCTTCAATATACAATGTTTTTATATGTAGTGTTACATTTATGTAATGTTTGTAAATTCTGTTAATAAATTATAATATTATATTTATATATTACATTTGAAATTATTTATATATATATATATATAATATATATATATATATATATATATATATATATAAATAAATTTACACACACTTTTAATATTATGTAAACATTACATTATATATAAATATTAAAAAATAATAAACTAAAATTTGTGTGTGTGTGTGTGTATATTATATATATTATATATATTATATATATATATATATATATATATGTATATATGGGAAAAAAATTATATGATATTTTGAAAGTATTGTTAAAATTTAATTTGAATTATTCAAATATAATTTTTAATTTAATTATAGAACATTTTATTACATTATATTTACCGTCTTTTAATATAGCATTTTAATAATATGTAATATTTCCATTGATTTGTGGGTGAGATATAACCTGGACAGAAAACATGTGATTAGAAAGAGGAGAAGAGTGACGACTCCATCCATAAAAAACCATCCCAAAGGCAGTCGTATTAAAAACAGCGGTCTTTCGTAGGAAAGCGTCTGTAGAAAGCGGATCCGATGCTGTGGAGCAGTGTTTGTGTCTGCGTCAGGTTTTGCCGGCGCTCTCGTGTCTGATGATCTTGTAGGTGATCCAGTAGAAGACGTTGAAGATGAGGAAGGCCAGAGGAAAGGCGGCGCGTGACACGGTGTCGATCCTCTTGGCTCGGTCCACAAACTTCTTGCGGTTCACGTCTGTGTCCTTCGGGACGGCCGGCGGCGGATTGGCGTTCGTCTGCGTGTTTTTGACCGTCGTCCCGTCCTTCACGTTCCCGCAGGACGCGGTGTTATATCCGGAGAAATGCAGACGGCCGTCCTGTAATTCCTCCTCCTGTGCGTTCAGAAACACAGACACACAGCTTCAAACAGGAAAAGTATGGAAAATAAGAAAGCAGAGTATGGAAAAATATTTGCATTTCCAGACCTTTGCCCCAATTTAGTTTTTATTAGGGATGCACGATATTGGATTTTTGCCGATATCCGATATGGCAATAATTTTCGACTCATTTTGGCCGATAACCGTTATTTTTAATTTTGGTTAGTTTTTAACAAGAACTTATTTGTTAGAATTAAATAAACAATAATAAAGTTATTTTATAATGACTGACAGTACATTGAAGATTTGAAAATAACTAAATAAACTATATATCAATCACTGCATTTTTATTTATTTTTTTCTTTTCAAAAAGATGCAGTGGTAACATTGACATTTTATTTTATGATTACATTTTTTATGATTAACAATATGTTTTATATATTTTTTTATATTTTATGATTAACATTTGTAAATATTCTAAAGCAAAAGAGCTGCAAAAATTTAGAAAATCTTTTAGAGCTCATAATTTGTTTCAAAAATATTGCATATTATACATTAATTGATAAATCGGTATATATATATATATATAAAATTATTTAATTTAAGTGTCATGTTTGTGATTTTTTTTTTTTTGTTCATCTAAGCTTCTGACCTTTAAATCAAAACATACTCATGATTTTATGGCATCAATTACTGCTTAATTTAATCAGAATTAAATATTATTTGTGTATTTTGCTCTTCATTTTATTAGAAGTAGGCCAGCAGCGATATTCTTAGAAGGCTATTGCATAGCCTCAAGGACTTTGTATAAATTAAAAAATACAGACTTTCATGTGCGCATGATAAAACATTACAAGCTTAGCATATACGACGATGCACACTGAGCTACATATTGTGCCATCAGCATTTCGAGAAAAAAGGACAACATACAGAGCTTTAATATAAGCTTTAGCTTAACCTGATGTACTAAGATAAATAATAATGCATTACAATTTAACCAAACCATTTAGATTTAAATCTACTGTAGATTTAGTCAACTAAAATTGTATGATATTTAGTCGACTAAAACTAGATTACAACTAAAACAATTCAGATGACTAAAATACGACTAAAAACGAAAAGACTGTGACTGCAACTAAATCACAATTTGCTTCCAAAATGAACACAGCTTTGTAGCATTAATATTACGTGGCTATAGCAACCATTTAGAACAGTCTGTTTCACAAAGTAACATTTTAATTGTTACATTTGACACAAACTTCCCACGCCAGCTAATGCAGCTCAGAGTAAGCTGAAGGTGTGAGGAAATCATTTCGTAATGTTTATAGATGCCTCTTTCTCCGCAGGGCAGATGGATCTTCACTCGATTAGCGCTGCGTTTCATCGGCCTGCAGCTCGTCTTCATCTCTGTCTCAGGTGTCCAGGCTTTCGAAGCTTCAGGTGCAAATGTGTTTGTCTAAAATTAATGGAGCGATAACCCTGCGAGACCTTTCTGTTTTGTAGCTTGTTAAAGGATTATTATTGTCTTTCTTTAGTGTCATATTTATTTGATATTTAAGTTCGATTTGAATACAATATGGTTGCATTTAATAACATTATTGCATTTGCAAACATGTACTAACTACACTGTAAAACTGTAAATTATCACATTGAATAATTTTATTGTTTTTATAATGTTTTTCATTGTAATTTTATAGTTTTTTTGTTGTTGTTGTTTAGAGGTTGATGGTAAAAATCACCATCCATTTTCATTGTCAGTTATATGTATTTAAATTAAAATATATTTATATATATTTTCCCTTTCACTGGGAATTTGTTTTAAAATATATCTATATATTTTTATTTTATTTCTAAATGTATTTGGAAATAAAACAAAAATGTATTTTAAAATAAATACATTTAAATAACAATGAAAGTGGATGGTGATTTTTATACTATATTAATAAAATCAAAACTGAAAATTATTTTTTGGGGGGAAAAGAAATAATTAAAAATCTGTCATGATTTACTCATCCACATGTTGAACCAAACTTTATTTCTTCTCTGGAACACAAATAAAGATGTTAATCAAAATTTCATAAATAAAAATTTAATTATAATTAATTTTTCATTTTATAAATGTATATGTGTTTATATAAATATATTTTAAAATAAATTTAAATTACACTAAATTTGATATTTTTTATTTTATGAAAACATTTATCAAATAAATAAAAAAATCCACTTTTTATGTTATTTTAAAATATATTATTGTTTTTTAATTTTATTTCTAAATATATTTCAAGAAAATGTGAAAATTTTAGTTTTTTTTTTTCACATTTTGATTAATATCTCTGTTGTTTGTTCCCATTGAAGAAATAAAGTTTGGATCAACATGTGGCTGAGTAAATGATGACAGATTTTCCTTTATGTATGATTTTATTCCCTGTAACATTATTTTTGTTCCCACTGGAGATTCATTCAGCCTAAAAATATGAGCAGTCTTCTCACATGTTTGTGAGTAAATGATGAGTGGCAGTTCCCAGTAAACCAACAGACTAAAAGCTAGTGTCTGAGATGTTGAGGGTTATTAAGCTGCTGATTGAGTGATCAGTAATTGACTCTGGTGTTAATTTCTGCTCGTCGATGATGGAGCGTGATGGGTTTTTAGCTTGGCGAGGTCTGAGTTGTTTCTGTGGGATGTGATTCGTTCTCCGGCTGAACCCTGTGAAGCCCCGATCATAAATGCATCTGTCAGTGTTTCCTGACCTTCTGATTTCGTCTTTGTCTTCGTTTCAGCCGCAGAAACTCCTTCTGCTGTCTGGAGACGAAGTTAACTCCGGCGTATTCCAGCAGAGCGGCGAAGACGAACAGCAGACACACCGCCATCCAGACGTCTATAGCCTTCACATAAGAGACCTGCACAGCAGCAGATGAGCCAAAGCTTCACCATAAATACTCTCTATAACATATTACTGTCCTACATACATACACTACAGCACTGTTTGTTACCTGCTGATCTGAAGAGCTGCTAAACTGTATTCCATTGTTCCTAAACAATTGAAATTAAGTTTTTTTTCTTTTTTTATTTTTATTTCATGTTTTATTTTTTAATAAATTAAATGTTTTTTTTCATATATTTTTTGTTTATTTTATTTATTTAGGTACTAAAAAGTATGTGTAAACAATGTTAAATTAAATATTTATTTAGAAAGTTTAAATAAAATAAAAGGTGTATATAAGCTTTATATAAAAATAAAATTTTTAACTTAAAATTATACTTTTTATTGTATAATATTATTTCATACATTACATTTAAAGGAAATACATACTCTTTTTATTTATTAAAATTATATGTAAAATACATGTTTTTAAACCTTATATATTTTTAGTAAAAATCATATTAAATACTATTTATAAAATAAAAATTATATGTAAAAGTAATTTTAATAAATGTATTTAAATTATTTAATTAATTTATATATTACTGATATATTTAATAGAACATTTAATGTATTACAGGTAACAAGTTTAAAAAAAAAAATTATTTACATATTTTTGACTACAAGTTGAAATATTAAAAATAGTACAATTGCCTATATTACAATAAAATATTTTCTTTAATATATATATATATATATATATATATATATATATATATATATATATATTAATATATAAAATATATTATTTATCTTTATTTAATTTAACTAGAACATTGCATATATTAAAGCAACATATTTATTTATTTAGTTATTTATTTTGACCACAATATATTAAAAGTAACTAACTAAGGTTGTTCAGAGAATATTTTAAACAAATGAATCATTGAATCAGTTTCAGTTCACTAAAATGGACAGATTGCACTGATTCAGCTGATTCAACTTTATTTACTAATCAATGTATCAAACAAAACGTCCTAAAAGCATGAATTATGAGTTGTTTTCATTCACACATTAGATGTGTGTTAAGGGCTGATAATCGTTATGTTTCTGATTATAATATCTGCTGTGATTTTAGCCGAATGAGTCGATCATGCAGAGAGTAAAGCCTTCATTAGAAGCTCCTGCAGGATTATGGGATTACTCTCCGTCTAGTAATGAGCGCTTTGATTTCCAAATAATGCTGATTATTAGATTAACATAATGACACATGCGTCGTATGAGGGTGAACCCAGCTAAAGCTATATATCATCAGTTTAAAGTCATATTTTGGTGATGTACTGAAACCCTCTGCAGTCAGAAAAGCAGCGATTAGAGCCGAAGGTAATTTGCATTATGGGTTATGAAACAAAAAACCCTGATAATTGTGTTCTCAGCTTCTGTTGTTTTCAGTCGGGACTCTTTCCATTTCATATTCATGTTCCCTTTCATGCGTAACGCTTCATCTGCGTCTCTCATTTACAACAATGATGTATTTTTATTCTTATGATAATTATTATATATTATTATTTTATAATAATAAGATTTATTTTTTATTTAACTTATTAACTTGTTGATATTGTGCTATTATGGTCCTATTATAAAGAAACAGGTTACAGAATCAAGAAATTACTGAAGCATGAATGTTTTCAGCATTTACAGTATTTTTTTTATCAAGTTAATTTTTTTCTTTGACTGTTAATTTTTTTCTAATTTAGTAAATATGTCAAATAAATCAATTTCATTGCAGTATTTACTTCCTTTTTATTGTTAATAGTTTTTTTATTAGAAATAATTGTAAAATGAATAAATATTTGTGAAAAATTATTTTAATTTGATGAATTAAAAAATCTGTAATTGTTTACAGATTTTTGCTTTTGTAAATTAATAAAGTATGGATTGAAATTAAAAATAATGAATTAAAATTTAATTTTAATTTTATTATATATTAGATTTGATATAAAAATTGAACTAGATTAAAAAAATAAATTTGCAAAATTAAGAGATTTATGCTTCACTCACTTATTGATTCTGTTATATTATAATATAATAGTTTCCACAATTAGATACTTAAAACATGAATTAACCCTTTGTTTGCAGAGAAAAAAAAATATTTATTTGACATATTTACTAAATTATAAATAATTGTGAAGTAAAAAATGTATGAAATCTGAATATTTTTCCTAGGGCTATTATATTAAATCTTTGTTTGAAATCTGTGAATTACATACAAGTGATATGACTGAGTGAAAAATGACACAATAATGACTAAAAATTTAATACAAATGAATAAATGAAATCTGAATATTTTTCATGATAATTCATCAGGTCTCGCACACAATGCAGTATCACAAAAAAAAAAAAATCTAATTTAAAATATTAACAAATCTATAATAATGTATCAGTGATACTAAAATAACTAAATCTGTTCTGCCTAATTTTTTTCACAATTCATTAATGGTTGATCATCCCTGTTTCCGGCCCTTGTGATGAAGTGCTGTGCTGTGAGTGGTTGTGGTGTGTTGTTTGTGCTGTGTGATTTTTGATCTCTGACCTTGGGCAGCGAGGCTCGTGAGCCGGAGCTCTGTGTGGTCATGGTGAGGACGGTGGTGATCGGGAGGAGCGTCCATGTGGATCCAGAAGGAGACCCAGGAGAGGATGACGATGAGGAGGCTGGGGATGTACATCTGGATCAGATAATAACCCATCTGACGCTCCAGCAGGAACTTCACCTCGATGCACGTGAACTTCCCTGAACACACACACACACAGCTTCACAGAGACCTCACTAAAGGGATAGTTCAGAAGATTAATCATCCTCAGGCCATGCAAGATGTGAGATCCTTTTTTTGTTTGCCATCCGAGATGGTAAGATTTTTTTGAGAATATTTAACTTTTACAGTATGCAAAGGAGAGGAAATATGTGTAAAAGAATAAAATAATATAAAAATTGTTGATTGAAATTAAATAAATGTTAACTGGGAAGAAAAAAAAATTTCAGCTAGTTTTTAAGGCAAAATTTCTCATTTTCATTTTAACTTCATGTATTTAAAAACTTAAACTAAAATATAAATATTTAAATAATATAAAAATTGTTGCTTGAAATGAAATTAAATTTTAACTGAAATAAAATGAAATATAAAACACTTTAAAAAATTCAGCTAGTTTTTAAGGCAAAATTTCTCATTTTCATTTAGTTTAACTTCATGCAATAAAAAACTGAAATTAAAATAAAAATATTTAAATAATAAAATAAATGTGAACTGAAATAAAATGAAATATAAAAAACTTAGACTTTCAGCTAGTTTAAAGCAAAATTTCTTATTTTCATTTAGTTTAACTTCATGTAATAAAAACTGAAACTAAAATGAAAATTAAAAGTTAGTAAAAATAATATAGACATTTTAAAAACAACAAAACTAATAAAAAAATCACACAAAAGAAAAAAATACTAAAACTTTAAAATTAAAATGGCAATATAAAAATACAACAAATTCAAAACATTAACAAAATCTATAATAGTATCTCAATGAGACTAAAATAATGAAATACTAATACTAAATACTAAATAAAAAAAAATCAAAACTATAAAAAATGTAAATAAAAGATTCAATACAACTAATAAAAAAAAGATGATTCAAATCCATTTTAGAAGTAAAATTTCATGTTTAATTCAGTGTTTCTTTGTAATCAATTGTGAAATTTACTAGCAGTTTCTGAGTGAAAATTGAAAGAATCAGGCTCATGTTTGCATTTTATTCTGTCTCTGGCCATAAATCTGAACTTGATGTCAGGATTAGTCATAAAATAATTGATCGAATTGTTATTAATGCAGCTCAGATTCATACAGGAATCATGTGTTTGTGTGTTTTTCTGCTGATTAAGGCAAAATATGAAACAACTTCAACATACGGATGATTATTAAAAGCAAAAAAGCCATAAAATGCACATATTTAGTGAGAAAGTGTGATGTTGTTTTTGGAATCAGAGGGACAATTTATTGATTGAGGTTGTTTATTAAAAGGGGACCTGTGTTGTAGTGTTGTTTTTGGTAGTTTTTGGTGCTGTTTCTCGTCTCTTTTTATTATCTGATGTTGAGTATGAGGGGCGTGTTTTGTAGTGTTTGGTGCAGTAGCCCACCACGTCGACTAGATTACGGGCCGCCTTGCTTCATCGTGTAACTGCCGACTGCACAGCGCGAGAAAACATCGACTTCATTAGATCCCTACATAATTTTTAAAACACACTGTGTCCCCCAGTTATGATTCCATTCATTTAAACTATGTCGTTTAGTTATAGGTGAAGTACTACTAAGATTACTACAAACTGACAATAACCAAATATAACTAAAAAACCCTAGAAGACAAATAAAAACATGATGTACAGTAAGCATATTAAAAACACTTAAACTGGACTAAAAACCTATCCATCAACCAAAATCCAACTAAATGTTTAAATTCAAATTAAAATTAGAATAATAATTTTAATAAATTTAAACATGTAATAAATATTTAAATAAAATTAAAATGATAAAAATAAATATGACTAAAACTTTAACTAGAAAATAGCAAACAAACAAAATCCTATACAAAATATAAAAATAAAACTAGACGGACTCTTAAAAAAAAAAAAAAAAAAAAACATAAAACCGACAAAAAGTACAACAAAGTGACTAAAACTTTAAAATAAAAAATGAAAGTTGGAATATAAAAAAAATTAAAATTAAATATGATAAGTTTGAATAAATATACTATCTCTAAACTCAAACCAACTGCAGTCCGACCTCACTAGACTAATTTAAAAATAAAACAATCAAAATATTACCAAGGTTATCACTAATAAACTCGTTAATCGTATCTATCATAAATAATCACATCCCAAAACTATATATAAATATCATAAAACTAAAAAAAACTAATTCAAAACATTAATAAATATCATACAATTAAAAATAAATAATATTTATTGATGTTGAAAAATGCTAAAAAAAAAAACGGACAAAAATACACAATAAAATGACTACAATTTTTACTAAAATTAAAATAAAAATGGTAAATATAAGAAACTATGATAAAAAAAAGACAAGAATACACAATAAAATTAAAAATAATCTTAAAAAAACTGTCTCAATTAATAAAACAATATATGCATATAAACTATTTGAAAGGCATTTTAAATAATAAACTATAAAGGCATGTTTAAAAAAACAATAAAAAAAAGCACAACAAAATGACTAAAACTAACTAAAATTATAATGAAAACAGAAAAAATTATTAGTAAATATCGTAAAATGATATTAGAAAAATTAAATGTAAAGGTGACCAAAAATATTAACACCATGAAAACAATGAATCGTGCACACCAAAAAAAAATGAAAACAATATCGGCACTAATTAAACCAACAAAAACTTTATCTAAAATGAAAGTTTAATATGGTAATATATAAATATAACTGAAGTAAAATTGTGGTAATGATAAGTAAAAATATATGTGATATAGACATTAATAAAACCGACACAACAAAAAATGTGTGACTAACATTAAAAGAGTCAAAATGAAGATGAGAAGCTGGATTGCAATGCAGTACGCACATCCTCTCCATTTCTGCATGGTGCAGGTTGCTCCTGAACGTCCAATCGGGGAAGTTCTTCAGATCCATCGGACACGACAATATTAACGTCAACCTGCAGACAGCGTGACAAACACACACTGCGTTATACATGCGTGTGCTCCGACACTGTAACCTCAGACCTGAGTTTATCTGACAAACACCTGCAAACTATGACTTACGCATGAATTCAGAGCTGGATTTACAGTAAGAGCTACAGAGATCTCGTGTTCGCTCGAATCAAATATCACTAGTGAATAGAAAAGCTTCGATTTCTATTGTTTGAGCACTAGTAAAATATTTCTGTTTTGCGTTCTGTTCTAATTCGGTGGCATTTGAGAACTAGACCTGATGTTCTTCAGCAGGACTTGAGCATCTTTAAGACAATGTCTCCTATAAACAGCACAATCTGAGAGATTTATGATTCATTTTGTGCTATAACTTTTCATAACTATTCTAAAACTAGTTAGATTATAAATGAAACAATGCCATTTTTTCAATGTCTCAGTGTTATTTTTGTATACTATTATAGTGTTTATTAATATTTTGAATTACCTTTTATTTTTTATTTGTTTGGTTTTAAAATGTAGTTTTATTAATTGGTGCCTTTGTGCATTCTTATAAATTTTTTCTTATATTTTTTATTTAGCTTTCATTTGTTTTATTTTAATCTTATTACTTCAACTTTTATTTCAGTTTTCATTCTTTTTTTAGTTTCTCATCCAATATTTATATTTTATTCCAGCTTTCTTTTTAATTTTAATTTCAGTAATTTTATGTGCTTTTGTAATTTTTATTCCTTCTATATGTTTCTATTTAGCTTGCATTTCGATTTTAGTTTTCATAATTATTTTTAATATTAAGCTGTTTTTAATCTCTTTTTTAATATTTCTATTTAGCTTTTATTTTAATTGCTTTTTTATATTGCTTTTTGCACGTCTGTCACTTTTATGTTTTTTTTTATTTCCTTAATTTATTTTTATTTTGTTATTTTTATTTTAGTAATTTTAGTTCTTCAACTTAAAAGGTTTTATTTGATTATACTTCAATTTATTTTAGTTGCCCATGGCAACAATTTGGGGGGGGGGCGAAATTTAAGTTATTTAATTAAGTGTTTAAGTTTATTAAGTTTAAGTTTTTCATCTAATATTAGTATTTTCTTTTATTGATTTCATTTTAATTTTATTTTTAGTCATTATTTGTGCTTTTGTAAAAAAAAAAAAATTAAATCTATTAGCTTTTATTTTTTGTTTTTTTTGTTTTTTTGTTTTTGATTTTTTTCTTATTTTCAGTTAGTTGAAAAGGCAACATTTCTCATTTTGTTTAGTTTTAATTTTGTAGGATATTTTAAATTCAGCTTTCATTTCAATTTTAGTGTAGTCATTTTATTGTTATAATGCTTTTGTCCTTTTTTTTTGATTTTTTTAGATTTTTTAAAAAAAACTTTAGCTTTTTCATTTTTCGTACTTAAACATCTGTTGTTTCAGTTCAATTTCTTATTTCATTTAAGTTTTTAATCATGTATTTATATTTTATATTTCAGCTTTCATTTTAATCAAGTGCTTTTATTATATTTCAATATTTCTATTTAACTTTAATTTTTATTTCAGTCTTAGTAATTTTAGTTTAACTTCAAATTTGATATTTTATTAAACTTAATTTTATTTCAGTTGCCAGGGCAACATTTGAAGTTTTTTTTTTTTTTTTTTTGTTTTGGTAGTTTTAGTAGCTAATATTTTTTTTGCTGTTTCCGGTTTCATTTTGCCTTTATTTTATTTTCTTTTGGTTTATTTCTTTCATTTAAATTTTAGTTTTAGTCATTTTGGTTTTAAACATTATTTAAATAGTTTGTGCTGTAATTAGTTCTTGTTATTCTAAAACATTCATCCTGTTTGATCAAATGATGAAAATGGATTTTTTATATATGTTTATTAAAAATAATGAAAATCTACTCCAGATTAACCATAAAAAAAGCCTGATAGATATTGAGAGTAAGAATAATAAAAAAAAAATTTTTTTTAATTGAACAGTTTATTTTATCTTTACAAAATATAAAAGAAGTTTAAAAAATAGTTTGCATGTGTTTTATATGTTGTACCATATTTGATCCATCAGGTTTTTATGGCTCATATAGTCAGATACAGTGAGAATATAAAGAAAACACAGACTGAACAAACATCTGAACAAAAATTTGAATTTTCTGCAGATGCTGATATTTCTATGATGACATTCTGCTGCTTGTGATGTCAATCAGTGAGATCTTTATAACAGTGCAGCAGATACTGACATAAAATGACCTCAATAATCAGGCATCCTCATATCTGCCAGTAATTGGGGTCCTTTTTACTCTCAGGTAGGTTAAATGAAAAAACAATCCAAACATATAAGGCAGTGATGAGAGATGAAGAAATAAGGGCTCCCTCAGAAGATGTGAGATGTTCTGGACGGCTTGTGAAGATCATTCCTCTGCTGAGGAACAGTGAAAGTAAAGCTTCTGGAAACAAACGCTCCTCAAAAGATCCTGATGATCAGATTTGAGACTCTAAAACATGATTGATGGAGGATCATCTTCATCTTCATACCTGATGCTGTACAGAACAGTCCCGTCCTTGAAGATCCTCAGGAGCTTGTTCTCCGTCGTGACGTCGTGGAAGTTGGCTCCCTTCTCGTTGGCGAAGAACAGGTCAGGTTTCCAGATGGAGTCCAGCATGGATGGGTCCAGATCCAGAGAGGAGTCGGGATACTCGCTGTAGGCCAGACGAGGGTCGTTCCACTTCTGACGCAGGAAGATGTTCACCCTGTAGTCCTGAGTCACAAGTACATCACCAAAATCAGTCACAATGAGCACATTTTCAAACATTCTCAAACATTTCACATTCTCCTTTGAAAAACCTTCAAAATCATATATGTGACCCTGAACCACAAAACCAGTCATAAATGGAAAAATTGAGATTTATACATCATCTGAAAGCTGAATAAATAATCTTTCCATTGATGTATGGTTTGTTAGGGACCGAATATTTTGTTTGAAGATATAAAACTATTTGAAAATTGGAAATCTGAGGGGGAGCAAACGAAAAAAAAAATCTAAATATTGAGGAAAATCATCTTTAAAGTTGTCCAAATGAAGCTCTTAGCAATGCATATTACTAATCAAGAAAGAAGTTTTGATATATTTACGGTAGGAAATTTACTAAATATCTTCATGGAACATGATCTTTACTTATTATCCTAATGATTTTTGGCATAAAAGAAAAATTTATAATCTTGACCCATGCAGTGTATTGTGGGCTATTTCTACAAATATACCTGTGCTTCCTTGCTTCCTATTAATTACTATATTAATAATCACAACAAAGCCATTTTTTATTTGATCTTTGTTATTAAAAATAAGAACAGATGCAAAAAAGCAACAACAGTAGAACAAATATAAGAAAGAATGAAACGTTTTTCATTTTACATCTAAACAAAAGCATTCAAGTGAGAAAAACAAATCATCAGATGTAAAAATCACTTCAGTGTGTTTATTAAAAATAAACTGATTATTAAACCTATAAAAGCAGTTCAATCAAGATCAGAATTTTCATTTTGGGGTGAACTAATTCTTTCATTTCATCATAACGTGAAGCAAAGCCATTTAGTGTCTTCGCAAGCATTTCTGTGCTTTTGTTCAAAGTTGAACTCAACTCTAGAAATCCAAAGCCTTTCAAGGTTTTCATTATGAAACTGTTTGAAAATGCTGTTGAATGGAAATATTAGCCAGACTTTTTGTTCCATTCATTACAAGCAAATAATGGCATTACAAAAAGCCTATAGAAATCAAGCTAATTAACTGACGAAATATAAAGATAATATTGTAGCATAATTTTGTGTGTGCATTTTCTTTAAAAATGTATTTTATTACAGTTAACAATGTATTATATATACATATAAATATATAAAAATATTATAAATTGTATAAATGTATTTTAAAATAAAATATATATACAATTTATATTTTATACATGAAAAATAAAAACAAGTTTTTTAATATATTTTACATATCTGTCTATATATAGATCTAAATATATTCTAGTTATTAGAATTATGACACAAAAGTAAATAATCCAGATGCATTGCATTCTTTTTGTATTTTAGGATATCATTATTTTAAAAACTAATGAAATATATAAAATCATAAAAGAGTCGTTGTTTTTTCACATGTAGTATTTTGCCTGCACATCATTTTAATGCTGCTTTGTCCAAACTCATTAAAGCTCTTGTCGTATTTTGTATTCTCTGTACAGTTCATTAGTGGCCTTGTATGATGGCTGCTGAAAAATGATGTAAACATGTAAACAAAATTAGCATTTGATCAAAGCAGCGTCTCTGCTGTTCGTCTTTAATATCCACTGGAGATGCGTTTGGATTTCAGGAATATTTCTTGGGAAAGAAGAACGAGAGCTGACTCCAGATCTGGGAATTGTTTACGCCTGAAGCGTCGGGAAATCTCCAAACATGACTCTAAACAATCAATCATTCTCCGTCTGAATTATTAAAACAAAAGCACTTTCAGGAAATTGAGGGAATGTTTCTGTGAAACGTCAGTGGGACTTGAAATCTTGTTTTAAGAACTAATTTCCAAATATAGGTGGGACTTTTTTGTGTTTTTTTTTTGTGTTTTATTGGTGTGTTTTGTTTGGAGGTTTTTTTTAGAGGTTATTTGTAGTAGGAACAAATAGTAAGAACAGTAACTAGATAATAATTCCTGTCAATTTGTTATTTTAGTAATGTAAAACAATCAATCATAGTGGTTTTTTTTGTTGATGAGAAGCTGTTTGTTGATGTGTTTGTTGTGAGTTTCACAGGAGGACCTGCAGACAACAGAAGAACAACATGACGTCAAACACCAACGAATTCAGGAACTTCAACATGTTGAGCCAAAATTCACCCTTCAGATGACGTGTAGTATCATGTGAGGTAGGATTTAGTCTCTTCTGCTCAGCAAGGCTGCATTTATTTGATTATAAATAAAGTAAAAAATATGAAATATTATTAGAATTTAAACTAGCTGTTTTGGCTGCATTTATTTGAATCTGTTAAACTGTAAATGTATTTTCTGTGATGCGGCCGCTGTATTTTCAGCATCATTACTCCAGTCTTCAGTGTCACATGATCCTCAGAATCATAATAATATGTTGATTTGCTGCTCGAGAAACATTTCTGATTATTATCAGTGTTGAAAACAGTTGTGCTGCACAATATTTTTGTGGAAACTGTGATATATTTTAATTCTCTGGATTCTTTGATAAATAGAAAGTTCAAAAGAACAGCGTTTATTTGAAATAGAAATCTGTTGTAACATTCTAAATGTCTTTACTGCAGTGTTATTTTAGTATTGTTTATATACTACCATAATATTAATAATATTTTGAGTTAGTCTGTATTTAAATAACCTTTTTTTTAGGATTTATATACTTTTGTACGTTTTAGGTCTAGTTTTATTTATTTCCAGTTTATCATTTAATTGCCTTGATTTCATTTAGTTGCTTAGGTTACATTTCCAATTTTCACATTTCTTTTCATTTAATATTTTATTTCTACATTATTTCAATTGGCAAAAGTGTTTTAATAGTTTTATTTTATATTAAAAATAATAACCCCTGCTTTACTGCCACCTTTTGATCAATTTAATGCATTAACTGAAATAATGTACATTAACTGCCTTTTGACAATATTTGATTATGTAACTAATATTCATAACTGTATATTAATGAATATGAATTAATTATATATGAATGAATTTTCATTATATATTTAATTATTTCAGCATTTACTCATTTTACAAAAAAAGTTTTATTTTGTTAACAATAAAAACCCAGCTTTACTCTCACTTTGATCAATTTAATGCATCCTCGTACAGTATTGTAACTCAAATAGTGTATATTGATTGCCTTTTGACAATATTTGATTCCATATAGCTATAATCCTTGTCTACACTTCAGTTTTTTTTTTTAATTTCTGCTGTATCCCTCATTAGTAATTCACTTCAGTTAAAAGCTTCAGCTAAATGAATCCGTGTAAATATTTGAACATGTATGTGTTTACTCTGAACTGGTTCATGTAGACTGAAAATATTTAATGTAAGAAGTAAAGCATTGTAATATATTGTGAATCTATGCCCCACAGGATGGTTTTTGGAGCAGATTGTAGCCTGTCATGCATGTTAAGAATCATGAAAGGAGTTTATTAAGGTTCTCTAGGTGCAGCTTTCTAAAAATAATCCATTAGATGCGCCTTGGAGGGATTTTGAGCCTCGTGAATGTTTTCTAACAAGATTGTGTTTTAATCACTCCTGGGCACAAACACACATCCACGCCAAACTGAGCTGAATCAAAGCTGGCGCTCGTCTGCTGTGGAGCCGAGGAGACACAGACAGATGCATTCAGCTTTAATAGCGTCCTTCAGATACTGCTCAGAAACACAGAAGTTAGAGACTGTTAAATAATAGAGCACAAACGCAGACGAATCGCTCTGCTCTGTTCATTACTCGATCCTTTGCTTTGACAGACACCAAAATACACTAAAGTTCCTCTTATAGAAACCTTCTCAATATTGCATGAGCACATATGTATATATATATATAATACATAATAGCACTTTTAGTTTTTTACTTGCACTTCAAGTTAAACTAAATGAAAGATATGTATATATATTTTTGTTTTTTACTTGCACTTCAAGTTAAACAAAATGAAATTTTTTTTTTTTTTTTTTTTTTTTTTACTTTCAGTTAACATTTATTTTATTTCAAGCGATGAAATATTGTCAATTACGTGTTTTAGGCATATTTCACCTCAAAATTATCAAGAAAATTAAGCCTATATTAAGATTTTCTTCAGTTAATTCTACCAATTATTCATATGCAACAATTACTCGTACTAAATTCTTACTGCTGTAATTAAAACAAAAACAAATAATGAACTATATTTTACATAAGAAAAATTAACCCTATAGCTATTTTTTTTGCATTGTAAAATTAATGTAATTAATTATGCACATTACATCCTAAATTCTTATTGCTGTAACTGAGAAAAAAACAACAACAGAGAAATAATAGATAATATTGTGCAAAAAGAAAATGTAGCATATACAGTATTAAGATTTGATTGTGACATTAATCAATTATGCAGATTTCAATTAAAAACATTGTAATACATTTATAGTACATTACATTATAGAGTTAAAAACACTGTGTCTACTGATGAGAATAATTGGTGGTGTCATTAAAGAATGATAAGAAACTACATTATTAACATGAACGAACAATAAACAATACTTCGACAACCTTTATTAATCTTAACTAACATTTGTTATCTCACTGTGAACGATCACAAACAATCAACAATTCTATTTGACTATTAAAAAGATTAATAACAGCTATACAAATATTTTGCTCAATGTTAACTAATGCATTAACTTAAACAAATGAGTTCCTGAATTATATTCTTATGACAATTTATATGTTTAGATAATTTATGCATGAATCATTTCTTTTTCTTTTGATATTGGGGTGAGATGTAAGTGTAAAGCTGAAGGTTGACTGAACGTGTTTCAGTGAGCCGTGTTCCCCAGAGCACGAGAAGATAACTGACTGAATGTGTTTGTGTTTCAGGTCATTAAGCAGACGCTGGTCCAGAGGAACGGCCAGCACTCGCCGTACAGACAAAGTCAGGTCAAGGGCAAACGCTTACAGGACAACAGGTCTGCAAGCTACTTTTTACTGTTAACTTATATGATGCTGTTGAATTAATGAGTTAATCTGATTCAATTAATCATGGGAAAAAAATTGCATGTTAAAACGCATTTAATGCACCACCCAGGACTGTGTTTCCCAAAAGCATCATAAGCCTGAGTTGATCGTAGCTCAATGGTTTCAATGTGTCTACGATGTACTTATGCTTACGATGCTTTAGTGAAACGCAGCCCAGAGCTCTACGTCATCCTACATTGATGCAGTTGCTGATGAACGTGACGCAGGACGACTGACTGCGTGATGAAGCCTATTAGAATGCAGTTATATGAGCCTAAAATGAAAGATATGAGTGCAAAAAATCACACTATATGGGTTTTTGTCACAGCAGAACTGTTGAGCGCCTCTTATGTATCCACGTTTTTTGACCGAATCAAGTGAGTCAGTGACTTATTCATAAAGACAGTCACTTTCTTTATTTCTAAATGAATGTGCCGTTTGAATGAATCGAGCGAGAAAATGATTTAGTGACTTCTTCGTAAGGACAGTCGCTTGCTTTGTTTCTGAATGAATCAGCTGTTTGAATGAATCGAGCGAGCCAATGACTCCAAATGAGCCATTTGAATGAATCAAGCGAACCAGTGATTCAGTGACTCCTTCATAAGGACGGTCGCTTGCTTTGTTTCTGAATGAATCAGCTGTTTGAATAAATTGAGCGAGACAATGATTCAGTGACTCCTTCATAAGAACAGTCGCTTGCTTCATTTCTGAATGAATGAGCTGTTTGAATGAATCGAGTGAGCCAATGACTCAGAATGAGCCTTTTGAATGAATCAAACGAGCCAATGATTCAGTGACTCCTTCATAAAGACATTTACTTGCTTCGTTTCTGAATGAATGAGCTGTTTGAATGAATCGAGTGAGCCAATGACTCAGAATGAGCCTTTTGAATGAATCAAGCGAGCCAGTGATTCAGTGACTCCTTCATAAAGACGGTCACTTGCTTCGTTTCTGAATGAATGAGCCATTTGAATGAATCAACCGAACCAGTGATTCAGTGACTCCTTCATAAGGACAGTCGCTTATTTGTTTCTGAATGAATCAGCTGTTTGAATGAATCGAGTGAGCCAATGACTCAGAATGAGCCTTTTGAATGAATCAAACGGACCAATGATTCAGTGACTCCTTCATAAAGACAGTCACTTGCTTCGTTTCTGAACGAATGAGCCATTTGAATGAATCAAGCAAACCAGTGATTCAGTGACTCCTTCATAAGGACGGTCGTTTGCTTTGTTTCTGAATGAATGAGCTGTTTGAATAAATTGAGCGAGACAATGATTCAGTGACTCCTTCATAAGGACGGTTGCTTGCTTTGTTTCTGAATGAATGAGCTGTTTGAATAAATTGAGCGAGACAATGATTCAGTGACTCCTTCATAAGGACGGTTGCTTGCTTCGTTTCTGAATGAATGAGCTGTTTGAATAAATTGAGCGAGACAATGATTCAGTGACTCCTTCATAAGGACAGTCGCTTGCTTCGTTTCTGAATGAATGAGCTGTTTGAATGAATCGAGTGAGCCAATGACTCAGAATGAGCCTTTTGAATGAATCAAGCGAGCCAATGATTCAGTAACTCCTACATAAAGACGGTCACTTGCCTCGTTTCTGAACGAATTAGCCTTTTGAATAAATCAAGGGAACCATTGATTCAGTGACTCCATAAAGATAGTCGCTCGCTTCTTAGCTGACCAGCCATTTAATCAAATTTAGTGAGCCAATGATTCAGTGATACTGATAAAGACAGTTGCTTGTCTCGGCTGTGTCAGAAAACTGGAAAATGCTGGCTTCAGAGGACACATTTTAAGGTAGGAAGGTATGAAGGCCCATCCGAATCCAATGTCAGCTTCACATCTGAGACGCCTTCATCTGATCGATTTTTGAAGGCAACATAGATGTATCCTGCCTTACAAGTCACTGCCTGATCAGATGTGGCCCTCACTGAATGAATCAAGAGAGCCAATGATTCAGCGATTCATTCATGAATCAGTCGAATGTATGATTGAATAACTCGCTCATGAAGACCAATTGCGGCCACCTACTGGCCAGTTTTAGTTTCATATTTTCAGTATCATTTCATTTTCTTTTCAGTATCATTTCATCACTTCATATTTCAGTATTAATTTTTTTAACCCATTAATGTCTATTTGAAAGCCATTAACCTCATAGCATTATTTATGCATTTCTAATTGCAATTTAAATCAGATGCAGCTTCTGAAAACAATGTCATGTCCACATTGGTTCATGTGTAATAATTGTGGGGGGTGGGGGTATTTTTCTCAACTCTGATTTGTGTGTGATTTGTTTTTTATTTGATTAATTAACAGGTGCATCATGTTATTATTTCGTAAAAATTGTAATCACATGCATCATTATTTGTAAAAATAAATCTGAATCTGAAACGCTATGATAAAGCTGCATCAGGATGTTTTGATGCATGAGAACAGCAGTGTAGTGAACTTTATTTTCAGTGGTTTCATGCCTTTAAAGTTGGGTCTTATCCGTGCGTCGTAACCGGACGTTCTGCCCATCAGTTTGTCCAGGAAATCAGAGGGAGACATCGCAGATGAAGATTCACGTCCCGTTATTCTCTCGTACTCTTTTCCTGCCGTGATCCTGACACACAGTAAACATCACAAACATTCACTTATTTTGGAAATTCCTCTTAGTGTTCTTTATGCTTATCATTTTTATAGGCATAAACTAATGTTCCCACATGAATGTTACCACAACTGTTTTTGGTATAATGTTATAAAATAAGAAAACCACTTAGCAAATTAACATCACTAGAATAGAATTAAGTAGAATTAAATTTATTCATCATAAAAAAAATCTCTTTTTTATGTTATATCAATGCACCTGAGGCTCTTTGTCCTACAGAATGAACTGAGGCAATAGAGCGAGGCTAGTTATCACACCTTTACTCCACTGAATATCGTGCATCTTGTTTTTATTTTTTAATGTCAGTTTCTGTATAGACACAAATCAATATGAACTACGAACAAGTTATTTAACACGTCTGCCTCTGTTGTTCAGAAAATGAGATACAGTTCATTTAACACAATTTGACCCTCACTGCGGGGCATGTTGTCACACTATTGACACAAATTAAAGAAACAGCACAAATGTCCCATCATAATTAATGAAATATGTGACAGTGTCAGTTCGTTGCATTAAGTTCACCTTCTTTGTTGTGATGTTTGTCTTCATGTAAGTCAGTGAGGCTTTATTTTGTCTACTTATTAACCAACATGCGTCACACAGATATGACACTGGGTGATGCAGAATTCCCACAAATATTCTAATCAAAATGTGTTTTGAAGTAGATATTTGAAATCAACAGAGCAATGCTATTTGTGTAGCTACTTCTCACTAAAAACCTAAGTTCCTGAGAAATTCCTGAGATATATACCCTTTCCTCTACACAGAGAATCACAAAAATAGAATGGAATCTTCATTGATCCGCACGAATTCGAATTTGAATTTGAAGTGACGTTCTGATTTTGATCTGAGCGTTCTTTGATTGTCATGGCAACGCGCGTTAGGCTCCGCGCACAAGAGAACGCTCAGAGACGCTCCTCGCGCTTCTGCGCTTCATAAACGTCCCTGTATCATAATGCTGAGCTGTTTAGAAGCCTAACACAATGTTGCTTTAACAGCTGAAGAAAAAAAGGAGCACGTACCTGAAGTTTGTGCATTTCTATCAAGCACGCGAGGAAAGTTGTGAGGAGTTTTACAGAAGGGCGAGTCATTCCTCTGGCTGCGCGCGCGTTCTCCCTCATGGGGCTCAGAAACGCGCCCTGAACGAACGCCAGTCGCGTTTTCTTCCGAGCTAAAACACAGCCGGAGGATTCCGCAGGTGAAGCCGCTTCAGTCCAGAATCTCATGGTTCATCTGTGTGAAGGAAACGACACCGACACGCCGCGGATCCGGTGTTTCGCGTCCCCAGCGCGTCTAAAATCATTGTGCGCTCCAGTCAAACGCGGTGGGAACGGAACGAGCGATTAGAGATGACGGATGCAGTCCTGTCTGTCGTTAAATGCTGTTTTTTGTGTTTGGGGTGAGTCTGTTATGGTTGGAGATGGTGTTGTTATTATGGTGGCTGGATTGTGCGCCGGGTTTTCAGCACTTGGGCAGCTCCGCGCCTCTCTGCGCGCATGCGCAACAAATCCGAAGCGATCTGAAGCGGATCGTGAGCGGATTCTTAATCTGAAATCTTGATTAAGGAGTTTTTAAGAATTAACCACCGAATTAAGACTCCGCCCCTGAAGTAACTTAAAACGATATGTTTGTTTTAAAAGTGTGTAAGCATATTCTTCCATGTATTCTGGTAGCGCTTTCAAATAACATTTCGACACAACCAAAAGTGTTACATTAGATTAAAATGCGCGCAATTTTAGCACCCGAGCGATTTCAGTTTTGGATCGGAGGGTAGCATTGAAGTATTCTAATTTTTTTATTATTATATACATATTTTATTTAATTTGTTAATATTATTTTTTATTTAATTTTTTATATCTATTTCAATTATGAACATATGGATAATATTTTAATTTAGATAAGAATGTGTCCAAAACAGACGCTTGCGAACAAAAATTCCCGTTACGATTTGGATGTGTCCAAAACTGAGCGATTTCTGTTTTGGGTCGGAGCTAACATTGAAGTATTCTAATTTTTTTATTATTATATACATATTTTATTTAATTGTTTATATTATTTAAACATCAAAATAGATCACAATAACATTTTGACAAAACAAAAAATGTTACATTACATCAAAATGTGCGCAAAACAGACGCCATCGCCAACGCGGTAACCATAGCAACCGAGCGATTTCTGTTTTGTATCGGACGTAAAATCAAAGTATTGTAATGTTTTTTATTTATTTATTATTATTATACACATATTTTTATATAATTTGTTATATTATTTAAATCACATCACAAAATACATCTCAATTATATATTGTTATTATATATATATATATATTGTTTTGTGTAAAACGTCTTGGTTGACTTTTTCGGCCACCATAAGAGATTTGAGATGCACACAACAAATTTCAACCGATTCCACCCAGATAATTAATGGCACAAATTCCTTTAAATTGTCTATGCCTTTTAAAATTATTGAATAATTTGCACCATAATTGGAATCACAAAAACATCCTCAAGCACATGAATTTAATAAAAAATATTATATACTCAAAGGTTATAGAGATAATATTGTATTTTTAATATTTTGAATTAGTTTTTACATTTTAATTTTTAAGTTAAAGTTATGTTTTTGTAATTTTCATTTTTTTTTTTTTTTTTTTATTTATATGTAGCTGAATTTATATATATGTATGTATATTTTATGATATTAGTTTTAGTTTTAGTTAATAACCCTGACTATATTCTCCTGCCACCCTGTACAGAGGATAAGCTGTTTGAATGGAATGCATGGATAAATTCTATATTTTCTGTTGGTTTACCATTTTCAGGTCAAGTCATTAACCATTGTTTTAAAAAAAAAATGTGTGTACAACCTCTGTTGTTAATTGTTTTTTATTTCTAAAATATCTATCAAACTGAAAAGGAAATAAACAATAGGCTCACCAGCTCACACCTCCAGGGAATTTATCAGGAACCCAGGTTGCCTTGGAAACAGATTCACTTAGCACATGATTGCAAATGCTAAAAGGTTGAGCTTGTTGCTTTAGTGCAGGAGGAGAGTGACAGACAGGTCATGTCTGTGTGACTGACGGCATCAATCACATTATCTAGAGCCCCAGACAGCTTTAGCAAAGCGGTTTCTTGTGTTGTGTTTCAGTTCTTTTCTAGGAGCTGAGACCAAAGGTGTGTAGACATTTATTCAGTCTGCTAGTGTTCCTGTGATTCTGCTATGGGAGTCTAAGGCAGCCCGTTGAACTAGGTTGAAAAAAATATGAAATCTGGCTTAATACTAAGACCATTTCAATTTATACTTTTGCTGATTTGAAGCTTCTAGCACCACCAGCAATTGTCTTTTCTGCCTGCATGTATTTATCCAACTTTGACTATTTTGAATGTTATTAAAATTGGCATTCAAATTTCAAATTACGCTTTATTTATTTATTTATTTTATTTATTTAGCAATTGCAACAAGTCAGTCATATCAAAACAAATACTAAACTAAACAAATAGGCCTACAATAATAATAATAATACAAATAAAAACAGAAATATATATATACCTTTTTTTCACATTTCTATAATCAATTAAGATGCATACTGTGTGGATAAATAATTAACAGAATAGTAGGCTTTACAGTAATTTACAGTTTTTTTTAGCTTTGTTATTTCTTATTTCTGTTAAGGTGCACAAGTAGTGATCTATTTCTGTTTTAAAATAAATAACAATAGGTTTTTTCATTGCCCATTTATATATATCATTATCATAAAACAATATCTTATTTTAAATTGAAATCTAATATTTGTATTATTTAAGAAAAAAAAAAATCATATGCCCCCCTGCTCATAAAATAAATATATAGGAATATATAGGCTAGGTCCATTTAAAAAAGCAGTGTCCGCCAATCTGGTGTGATTGGCCACAGAATTGCTATTTTATTTATATTTTTATAAATTATTTATATTTTTTTTATTTTTCTGACAATGAATTCTGACTAGATGAGGTGTGTTGCCATGTCAAACATCTTACTGTTAAAAGGAACTACAGTCCTTGGTGAAAGAATAGATTAACTCATTATGTCTCGTCCTTCATCATTTTGCAGTTTTATAAAAGCAATAAGCCACTCAAGGCTGTTCATTTGTGTTGTGCAGAAGAACAGCGCTCACCAATGATAAAATCCCATAAAGCACTGCCTTATTGGCTTTTTGCTTCATTAAATTACATTAGATATGAATTCTTTTGCCTCTGAGCGTATGAAAAATTAACAGCAACTGTTGCACAAACCATTCTGGTGATTAAAGCCAAATGCACAGGCACTGACAGACAGAAGAAGCACACAGCACTGATGTATTATTAAACCACTGCTATTTATGACAGCATTGTATTCAGTGGCTATATATACATACTAGTAATCAAACACAAAAAAACAAGCTGGCTCAAACTTACACGAGATTTCTTAGTGGTTCATTTTTACCCATTAACTTGACAAAATACAAAAGGATAAAGAGGCTGAAGATTTTTTTTCTACAGCCTCAAGTTAATCAAACACAAAAAAACAATCTGTATGATTTCTGTGGCGCTTCAGGCGATGAATAATATCTGTTTGATCCACACAATATGACAGGTCACTGTCACTGACGCTGTCGAAACTCATTTCCTTCAACACCTTCAAATCAAACACCGCCTGACCTACAAACAGACTGACAATGAGCGACAAGAAAAGCCCAGTGAATTATTTCTATGATCTCCTACCTCGTAATTTGTGTCTGTCAGTGTCAAAACAGTGAACAGATCTCTGTTCCAAAGGATCCATTCATGCAGAAATTAAAATTTGCTGTCTTTTCTGCAAAGCAGCGTGTCCATTTGTGGGTGAACTACAGTGCTTTTAGACATTATTGTTGTTGACTGAAACTCAAAAGCTGTGGTTCGAGATTATGAAATATAAAAACTAATGCAAGAGAGGTCTCTCCATGTCTCTTTATGAGACAAGTGCAATTGGGCCGGCCGAAGGTGCGATCATCAAACTGGTCATTAAATCCTGTGAGCGATGACCTTTGGTCTGGTTGGAAGGGTAATTATATAGGAGACGCCTGGTTTAATAAAGCTGTGGTCAGAGAGTGGCCTTTTTATATATTCTTATATAATTCGGTCATTAAATCTGAACTGAATGCTGTCATAATATCATAGTTTAAAGCTGTAATGAATGAAAAATCAATGAAGGTCTCTGTATATGTCAGCTTCGTGTTTCTTATGTGACACATTATCCTTCAATCAGATGGCCGCGGAACAAAAAAAAAAGAGAGAAAGGAACCATTTCTGCTTTAAATAAAGCTCCAGACCAGTCATTTATCCATTAGAGAGAAGCATCTTTCTCAGAAAACACTGGCACTTCTGTTCAGTGAATCTGACTGAATCCACACGATTTTATGTTTGAGCTATAGTTTGAAGTTTGTGTCTTTTGTAAATGGTTTACTGTTAGGATGCAAATGTTGTATTCCCCTTTTAAATGATTTTTCAGGATGATCAAGGCGCAGCTCTGAAAAAGAGCCGGCGTTGTGTGAAAGCTCAACACATGCGAGCGTGTGAAACAGGCCTCAAGGTATAGCAGGGGTATTTTACAGTATAGGTGTCAAATTAAAGGTCTTCGCATCTGCACAGATGACAGAGGACTAGATGCACGTGGAAAATGTTAAATATGGTAGATATAGTGCACATATCAGTGATTTTTCATTGGGAAAGAAAATGTTCTGAAAGTGGTTCCTCTGTGTTGTTATCGTTACAATTAGAGCTATTTTTAAAACTTTATTGTTATTGTCGTTGGTGTGATCAGGCCTTAAAGGAACAGTTCACCCAAGAATGAAAATATACTCACTCTCAGATCATCCAAGATTAGGATGAGCTTGTTTCTTCATCAGGTTTGTAGAGAAATGTAGCATTGCATCAGTGTCTCATCAATGGATGCTCTGCAGTGAATGGGTGCCGTCAGAATGAGAGTCCAAACAGCTGATAAAAACATCACAATAATCCACAGCACCAGCACCAGTCCATCAGTTCACATCTGGAGAAGACAAAACCTGAAACAAATCCAGCCAAAACAAGAATTAAGATGTTTTTTACTAAAATACATTGAGTTCATAATCCATAATAAAGTTTAATAGTGTTATGTTGTGTTTCTGTTGTGAATTCTGCACAGATCAAGCAGCGTTTAAACAGATCTAAACAAATATGTGTCCTGGATTTTGATGAAAGAGACAACAGGAGATGGTCTTTTTCACTGGAGAAGAAGTTATTATGGATTATGGACTCCATGTATTTTAGTTAAAAACGTCTTAATGCTGGATTTGTTTCAGCTTTTGTCTTCTCCAGATGTTAACTGATGGACTGAGAGGTGTGGATTACTTGTGGATTATTGTGATGTTTTTTATCAGCTGTTTGGACACTCATTCTGCGGGCACCCATTCACTGCAGAGCATCCATTGCTGAGACACTGATGCAATGCTACATTACTCCAGATCTTCACTGCAAACATCTGAAGGTGAAACAGCATCTTCAGTTCAGGGTTTGTGTTATTGAATGTTTAGTAATGCAGTGGTGCGTTTTGCTCAATAATTGAACGTACGGTTTCAGTCCGAACGGTTGCACATTCAAAAATATATGCTTCTTCAAGCTTCATCTGCTACAGGAAGCACTATAAGTGAAGTCTCATCCTTTATTTATAGAGAGATAAAACGGCACTCTATGCCATCAAAAACTGCAGTGTTCATGATGACAGTATTTCAGCTCTTACAGCAGTCCCTTCACTGGCTCAGAGAATCAACTCAAGACCTTCATCAAGCCCTTCAGCTCACACTCACTGAGGGCACCACATATCTGGCCTTCAAGTTTCCTGAAGAGTCACTAGTTTCACTCCTTCAGAGTAAACTTGAAAGCAGTGACTCTTCGGGAAATTTGATCAGTTTGATAAAGTCGGTAAATTTGATTCATTTCTGCAAATCCTTTAAAAAATCTGATTCAACAGTTCATTTAGAACATTGGAGTTCAACTGGTGCATATGCTGTAAATGAAAATTATTAAATATGATTTTTTTGTGTGAAGAACAGTTTGAAAACCTTGATTATTTGACCTAGACTCTTACCATATTTTGCTTCTTACATTAAACACTTTGAATCTACTCAAGTATAATGACTGATGATTCAAATGATGCTTCTTCTGATTCAAAACAAAATCATCATTTTAAGACATTTCAGAGTAAATACATCAATACTGATGTGTGTGTGTGTGTGTGTGTGTGTGTGTGTGTGTGTGTGTGTGTGTGTGTGGTGTGTGTTTAATGTATGAAATAAAATATAAATTAACTAATCAGCTGGTTGCCAAGGAAATTTTTTATTTTATTTTTGTTTAGTTTAACTTTAAAGTATTAGAATAATTATAAATATATATATATAAACTATATCGCTAAAGAACTATAGCCTATACTAAAAACTAAAGTGAAAACAGAAAATCTAACAACAAAATCTCATTCGAAATACCAACAAAAACGATCTGGTATATCAATGACACTAAAATGACACCATACAGTGTGTGAATAATAATCTTATTTCTGGTAAAGGGAGCATCTGCTGAAAACATTCATGTAAAGCACATGCAAATCACAGATGTTCATTTCATTGTTCTTTTGAGAGTTTGAGGGCTGAATCTGATGTATCACAAAGCCTGAGTTCATTTTAAAGTCAACATGAAACAACATTTCTGCACTTTACTGATGTAGCCCACACTAAAAATATCAATGTTCTTTATTAGCGTTGATGGTTCCATGAAGAACCTTTCCTTTCCTCAAAAGGTTCGTTATAGTGTAAAAATGTGGTTAAGATTATTAAAACAATCTTCACTTTTTTTTAAAGAACTGATCACTGAAATGGTTCTTCTATGGCATCGCTGTGAAAGCCCTTATTTTTAAGAGTGTATGTCAGAATGAATCAGGACGGTCAATGAGAAAAATGTGCTGTAACAGTGAAGTATTTCCCAGTTAGCTGTGTTCAATCTGTCACGCTCCAAACCTGCTTCTACAAGAACCAGAAGCAGCTCTGTTGTTGTGCATGAAAAGGTGTGGATGTTCACCTCCGTCACATTCAGAACCCAATCCAAACAATCACTGCCATGCGTTTGGCAGGTTTTCTTATTTCATCTGACAAATCTTCATCTCGACTGGGTCACGGCAATACAAACGGTGCAGCTATTAGAATGATGGCCGATCTAAAGACGCTGCTGTTCTCAGTCTGACAGCGACTCGACTCCTGTAACAGAACTGATGGAGACGCCACTGACAGCTCAAGGAAGACAGCCATTGGCCGAATGCTGAACGACTGCAAAATATCTCACAAAAAACATTTTATAAAGCATCAGTGAAGATAATCCATGCAGACAAAGTACCAGCACAGAAACTGCAGCTGCGCACCACACCACGTCTTTGCATGTCATTCGGGGTTAGAGACGCACTTCTGCACGCTTTATTTAGAGAATTTCTTCGTGATTTATACAGTGATGCAAATGCACATCACAGCAAAATGATCAAATCATATAACCAAATGAAATCCTAAACTATTAGGTCAAATTAGCTGGTGTGTTGTAGCATACACAAAACAAAACAAAACAAAATAAATAAATAAAGTAAAATAAAGTAAAAAAAAAAAAGTCATTTGACTTGAAAAATTAAAATAATTATGGCTATCCAAAGATTAAATTAATATATATATATAAAAAATTAAGGCATAATAAAAATTCAATGTCTTTTTAGTAAGTTTTTAGTTTTGTGTGATAAAAGACAATAGAATGAACAGTAAAGAAATACTATAAAAATATGGTTTTTGATTATAAATTAATTTATATGTTTGACTTATACATTACAAATGTGAAATTAAGATAAAATCTTCCACTTTTTAGGTGCAAATTAGCTTTTGGTGTTGTGTCACAAACCAATGAAATAAAAATGAAATGAAATAATAAAATAATAAAATAAATACAAAAATGAAATGAATGAAATAAAATAATAAAATAAAATGCAAAATGAAAATAAAATGAAAATGAAAATGAAATGAATAATAAAATAAAATACAAATTGAAATGAAATAAAATAATAAAATAAAAATACAAAAAAAAGAAATGAAATGAAATAAAATAGAATAATAAAATACAAAAATGAAATGAAATAAAATAATAAAATAAAATAATAAAATAAAATACAAAAATGAAATAAAATAAATAATAAAATAAAATGAAATAAAATACAAAATTAAAATAAAATAAAATAATGAAATGAAATAAATAAAATAATAAAATAAAATAAATAAAAATTATTATGGCTCTTAAAATATTAAATTAATTACAAACTATTAAATGCTAACACTTAGGCTTAATGCTTCAATATAATGTGCTTTTTATACATTTTGTCAGTTTGTAGTGATATTAAACTTAATAAAGAAACTCAGCAACAGAGCTCATCTCATTCATTTTTTCTCCACAACACAAAAACACTATTCTATTTTAGTCCCTTCAAATGTTTCAGCCAAATCAAACTAATTTCAAACTACGTGCAGTTATGAAACAACAGATTCTGTATTTCTCAAACTGGGACAAAAATGTTGTTCTAAACCATCATCTCAGAGACTCAAATCCTCAAAGCACCTCAGGTTTTCCTTAACCAGCAGCAGTAATGAAGCTGGACAGGCGCTGGACTGTGTGTCTGCTTCACAGAGAGTCATTATGAGGGCAGATCGATGTTACGGATACACGCCACGCTTCAGCGGCGCCTGGGGAATCACACCATTTCCAGGTGAGATCACAGACCTCACGAACACCTCGTGTGCTCAGATGCGTTTCTGATCAATACAGAGCCGACAAAAGAGTTCATCTGCTCAAACGCTGAAGCTTGATGAGTTAAAGCAATGGTTCGCCCAAAAATGATTATTTGTTTGATGTGCTTGTTCATCCTCAGGTCATCCGAGATTTAGATGAGTTTATTTCTTCATCAGGTTTGGAGAGATGTAGCATTGCATCGGTGTCTCACCAATGCAGTGAATGGGTGCCGTCAGAATGAGAGTCAGCTGATAAAAACATCACAATAATCCACAGCACTCCAGTCCTTCAGTTAACATCTGGAGAAGACAAAAGCTGAAACAAATCTCATTCTCATTCTGACGGCACCCATTCACTGCAGAGCATCCATTTATGAGACACTGATGCATGTGCTGTATTTTGTTCTCCAAATCTGATGAAGAAACAAACTCATCCTAATCTTGGATGGACCTAAGGCTTTCACATTTTCAGCAAATATTCATTTTTGGGCGAACCATTCCTCGTGTTGCAAGAAAAACAATAAACAGCAAACAGATTTAGTAGTTCATTTTTAGAGTTGAACTTGATTTAACAAGCTTTATTGCATTGATTGATGATGTAATGTTCATTTGCATTTGTTGTTTTTGTCATAAATCCAATGCTTCTCAAATATGGTCTTTTATTGTCACCAAGCACAATTCGTTTTCTGCTTATACAGCAGTGACGAGTCATAATAATACAGAATGATATTAATATCGCAATTAGGCGATTGAAGCCTGTAATTATAAGCATTATAAAGTAATATCTGGGCATGCTGTGTTGTATATTTTTTCGCTCTGGATACAATGATCTAATATCTTCATTGCTCCACATTGCTGAGAGTGAGATGTTTGGTAATGACTGGAAGACTCCCTGCAGTGAGCGTAATGAGGAAAAATACAGAGAAAAAAAATCCAAATGTAAGTGAGGCGTCCTCATGGAGAACATCAGTGCCACTGAATACTGAAATCACATTTACTGGGCACTTTATCAGATGCGTTTATCTAATAAGGGGTTAGTAGTCAGTGGGTGTCACAGTATTTATATCATGAAGCAGTTTCAGCTTACATCACAACAATATGGAAATGCATACTGTTAATGTTTTCTGATATGCATTGAATAAAACTTCACTTTAAAATATGATTTAACTCATTTGATTATATCATCTTTATTTTAGAACTTAATGAGCACAAACAAGACGACGAGGAGCTCTGAGGAATGAGAGAGTCTCAGTATTGCTGAGGATCGAGTCTGCTGGTCACATAAAGTCTACATTTGCATCAGTGTCTGAAAATTATGAGAGAAAATGGAACAAATGGACTTAAAGAAAGAAAGAAAAAGAAAGATACATTTGCATCAAGTTAAGTTTCTTAGAATGAGATCTGAAACTATTTTAACAACAAAAAATTGCATACTTCACCTTTAAAATACGAGGTGCTTCAAATAAATAATTTAGGCTGGTTTTAATTTATGGGTTTTGTTGCCAAAAAGCTTGTGAACTCGTGCCCTATAGTTAAATAATTCACTGAACTGAATTTTACAGTGCATTTCATGCACTATATACGAACGGTCAAAAGTTTCTGCTCACCAAACTGCATTTCTTTGATAAAATAAAAAAAATACAGTAAAGACTAATATTGTGGAATATTATTACAATTTCAAATAATTGTTCTCTGTTGCAATATATTTTAAAATGAAATGTATTTCTGTGATTTTCGGCACCATTACTCCAGTCTTCAGTGTCACATGATCTTCAGAAATCATTCTAATATGCTGATTTATATTCGTCCTGTATCTTGTGTGTAGATGCATATATATGTATGTATTCCCCTGGTGGGACTTTCCTCATAATCCCTGGTTCTTGTTTAATTTCCTCTCCCGCTGGTTGCCTTGGCAACATATAGAGCTTCTGAAAGCTTGAAGTATTGGAGATGGCATGAGACAAGCGGCTCTGTGTGCATCTTTCATACGCTGGCTCCCAGCGCAGCATAAGCAAACACATCTCGCCGTATCTGTTCCTGCATTTTCATACGCTATCTCTCCTCGAACAGCGCCGCGTTCTGTCATCCACAATGCTTTCTGAGATGGGAGCTGAACATTCAGCAATTACAGTAACAAAGGCTCGGGTTCGAGAGCTCGGCGCTGGCACTTTCAGTGCAATACGGTTGAGAAAACAAGGCTGTTTGAAGCCCTTGTCTTTACTACAGTTGCATGAACACAATGCTTTAACTCGGCTGACAAAAATAGTCTCTTAGAAGGTTTTGCTAACACAAGTTATGAGAATATTATTTCTGAATGCATTTTAAACGTTCAAAAGGTCTAGTTTTATTATGCATTTAGAACGTTTCTTTCTTCTTTTTGTTACGTTGAACGTTAGAGGAACATTCCATTTTATCATTTTGAGAACGTTACATTAGAAATATTCTATCAACATTTTAAACACCCAATTAAAACAGGTTTTTTTTTTTTTTTTTTTTATTCAAACATTCTATTTGATCATTATGAAACCAATATGAAAATGTTGTTTCTGAATGTTTCTTAAACATTCGGTTTTTAAGTATTTTTAGTAAAATTTCTTGGTTATGCGAATGTTAGTGGAACATTCCATTTGATCACTTTAAGAACATTATGTGAATGTTGCATTTTTAATTTTCTTTCAACATTTAAAAACACATGCTCATATTTAAAGAATGTTTTTCTTAGAAATTCAACCATTAGAGGAAAATTCCACTTTACCATTTTGAAAACATCATGAGAAAGTTACATCGGAATATTCTATCAACATTTAAAACATATTTTTATATTTGTAAATTTTTCTTGGTTTTGCAAATGTTGGAGGAATATTCCATTTAATCATTTAAATATGTTTAAAACACACTATTTTATGTATTTAAATAATTTTTTTTTTGTTTGTTTTGTTGTTTGTTTTTTGGTTATGGTTTGTTTTATTTTTTTTTTTTATTTTTTCGGTTCTCAACGTTGTCCATTTTCTCAGTGTTTCTTAAACGTTTCATCTTAGTTATGTGAACATTACTGGAACTTTCCATTATCTATAATTTTTTTTGTGTTTTACCATTATGAGAGCGTTACATTAGGAACATGCCATAACATGTATTTTTTTTTTAATATTTAAAGAATGTTTTTTTTAAGAATGTTTTGTCTTAACATTTGCATAACCTTTGTAAAGATGTGAGTGATTTGATGGTTTTTTTTGGTTTTTGTTTTTTTGTAATCGGAGTAAAATGTTGATTATGAGGAGGATGTGACATTTTATCTTTCATGTTACCCTACATAGGTCTGTCTCTGCCATCATCGCCGTGCCATTTTTAGAACCCCAGCAGGCTGTAAACAGTGTTACCATGGCAACGTCACCGAGACACACACTGATAAGCGAGCTGTACAGCGCTCCTGATGACAAATAGATCTTTAAAGCTGCTGGTGTCTTCAACACACCAGCACACTCCTGCAGTCTTATTGCTTAGGCTTTCACACCCGAGTCTGTTTGTTCAGAGAGAACTTTGCAGTTGGTGTGAACACAATCTGGTCTGACCTAATTTGAACAAAATCCCTGATCATTTCAGTTTTATCTTAGTTTGAGCCGCAGTTCGCAGTGCAGATTGTTTTATGAATCTGTGGCAGTGTGATGCAATTTTACAATGAGCTGATCGAAACCTAGCTGTATTCAGCAGAAAAAGCTGTCAATTCACAGATGAAGAGTATGGAAGCTTGTTTCCACCACAGGATAAAAAAGATAATAATACTAATACTAAAAAGGTGACTGGTGCTCTTTATTTCAAGCTTGCACCAGTCTTATTTTGGTAACATTTGAGATACTTTTACTATTTTGTTGATATTGTGAATTGCATTTCATTTGTATATTTTCTGCTTTCGTGTTAATTTTAGTTAAAGTTTTAGTTTTGTAGATTTTATTATAGATTTGATTGTTTCCTTGATTTTAAATATTTCTATATTGTTTCTATTCATTTTTTTTATTTCAGTTTTAGTTATTACATCCCAAAGCAAATGTTGCTTTGGAAAACTATAGCTAAAATTAAAAAAAAAGTTTTTCATGTTATTTTTGTTAATGTTTATATTATTCCAAGTAACCAAAATCTGTGTTTTTTATTGTTTCAGTTTTAGTTGTAACTTTAATAACCCTGATTCTGACTTTTTCCTCAAAGTTGCGAAAAAAGAAAAAAAAAACAGTTGTGAGATATGAACTCTGAATGGTGTGGGAAAAAAGTCGAATTAAGAGATGTAAACAAAGTTGTCCTGAACATTCAAAGGCTTATAAAAACATTCCATTTTCACATTTTGCAAACACTGTTACTTTTGAACGTTCTGAATAAAGTAGTAACATTTAAAAAAACGTTCCATGACTGACATTTCTGTGCTATGATGTTTCTGAGAACATTAAAGGCTGGATAACACTGAACAAACGTTCTAATAATGTTACAGTAAGATTGTTACTTAAAACTTTGAGAGAACTTTCCCTGTTCCTGGTTGCATGGATTCCTGTTGAAATGAGTTGACTTGAACAGAGGAAATTAGTCAAACAATGGTTAATGTGACCACATCTTAAACATGATTTAAAAAATGAACTTAAGGCCCAAAAATAAACTTTACATATTAGGCTATAAACAGACTTCGGGTAAGAAAAATTAAATTAACGTATGATACAACCCTTTAAAAAAAAAATCAGTGTCCTATATTAAATTTTTTTTTATGTAATGGGGGGTGGGGATCCTGTAATTTAGGCTACTAAAGGCATTGAAGTCATTTTGACAGGGATGGTCAGTGATGCTGGTCTTCACTCTCTGTGTTTTTTCTGCTCTAAACAGATTGTCCCTCCGAGGCATTAATATTTTAGATCCAGACCACAGAGGTAAGTCACGTCAAGTTTCAGAGCAAAAGGAGAGGTGAGTCCTGCTAGATAACGCTGCTTGACTTGAGTGAAGTTTATTTTGACGTGAGGTTACAGAACGGTGAACGGAGCAAGAGAGACTTGAACTTCTGCTTTAAACTAAAGCTGCGGCCATATTAGCCAAATAAACAGGCAAAAAAATGTCTGGCTGTCGTCAATAACGTAGAGTCGTATCAAAACACAGCTCACACAGAAATCACTTTCAGACCAAGCTGCTTTTAACACTGCGCATTGATGAAAATTTGCATGCAAAATTCTTGATTGCGTACCCAAAAATTCACAGAACAAAGTCAAGGTGAAATCAGAAGTATTAACGAAGAACAAAACACTGTTTACTGCATTCACTGACGGTTCATAACTATTTGTGCAAATTTGTGGCAAATTCTCATACGTACGTTTCCGTAGGCTATAATCACACAGGATGAAATAGCGATTTATAAAATATTTAGGTTTTCTTGGGTCAATAAATAAGTCCAAAATGTTTACCCAAGTAGTATATATATATATTAATATTTTATTTATATTATTGTTGGTGGATTTTCAGGAACCACACACCAGTGGTTTGAGTCTTACCTCTCAGATAGGTCCTTCAAAGTATCTTGGAGAGGTGAGGTGTCCAAGTCACAACATCTAGCTACTGGTGTGCCTCAGGGCTCAGTTCTTGGACCGCTTCTCTTCTCTGCTCTGCATTGGCATCACTATGTAGAGTCATTCAGAAACATGGCTTTTCATACCACTGCTATGCTGATGACACTCAACTCTACCTCTCATTCCATCCTGATGATCCGACATCTCAGCTTGCCTAAGAGACATTTCTTGCTGGATGATGGACCATCACCTTCAACTCAAACTGGCTAAGACAGAACTGCTTGTGGTTTCAACAAACACATCACTTCGTTAGTCAAAATTTCACCATCCAGTTAGAAACATCAACCATAACTCCTTCAAAACAGCCAGAAACCTTGGAGCTGTAATTAATGATAAGACAAATTTCTCAGACCACATTGCTAAAACGGTCCGGTCCTGCAGACATTAGGAAGACCAGGCACTTTCTTTCAGAACATGCTTCACAACTCCTTGTTCAAGCTCTTGTTGTGTCCAGGCTGGACTATTGAAATGCTCTCCTGGCAGATCTTCCAGACAGTTCTATCAAACTGCTACAATTAATCCAAGATGCCGCTGCAGGATTAAGCTTTATTAATTTTATTAGTTCTGAAAAGAATGCACGTCACACCTCTGTGAACAGCGCATTATTGTTCATCTCAAAGAGACAAAAAGTCACTTTCAAAGACTTTTACAGGAACTGTTCCCTCCTGGTGGAATGACCTGCTCAACTCAATCCCAGCAGCTGAGTCCTTAACCATCTTTAAGAATCAGCTAAAAACACATCTCTTCCATCTTTATTTGACCCTCTAACTAATAGTACGTTCTATTCTATTTTAATTCTACTTTATCTGTTTATCTTCTTTTATATATATACATATAATATATATATATATATATATATATATATATATTATATAATAACTCTAGCTTTCTATTTTTTCTATTCTATTTACTTGTTTTCTTTGTGTCTGTGTGTGTATATATATATATATATATAATAACTCTAGCTTTCTATTTTTTCTATTCTATTTAACTTGTTTTTCTTTGTGTCTGTGTGTGTATATATATAATATTATATATATATATATATATATATATCTATATATATATATATATATATATATAACAATACAAATACTTTGCTACATGTAACCTTGCTAGGCTAACCGAGACTTGTCATATTGTTGCTCTTTTGTTAGTTTTGATTGCTTCTATTTTCCTCATTTGTAAGTCGTTTTGGATAAAAGCATCTGCTAAATGATTAAATGTAAATATAAAATGTTTCTAAAACACTGAAATGTCCAGTTTCCTTGTTGTGATTAGAATGTTATTTTAAGATTACTAAAACATTTCTTAAACGTTCTATTAATTTAATTTTTACCCAAAATATAACATTATTTGAATGTTTGAAGAGCGTTTAAATGTTCACTTTTCTTGTCGTGATTAGAACGTTATTTAAAGGTTATAAAAACATTTCTTAGAATGTTCATCAAGAACAAATAACATCATAAGGACGTTCCAAAAATGTTGTTCTAATAGCCTAAATAAAGTTACAAGAACGTTCTATACACATTACTTTAAGAACGTTTTGTCATAACATTAAAAAACTTTTAAAAAACTTTAGTGAACATTGTGAGAACGTAGCTACATTAAGAGCCTGGAGATGCTGATTATTTCATGAAATCAAACTGCATCTAAAAACACGAAAATATTTTTTTCACCAAGCTATGTTTTCGAATTTGAACATTGTATTATTTATATGTTTGGCTACACATTGTTCAGGTTTTTTCATGCAAGCTTACAAACACAAGAAAACAACACATGATTTTTGATCTTTATTCTGTTTCCAGACAGAGATCTGCAGGGTGGAAGCAGTTATTTCAGGATTCAGGAGGGGTCTGTCTCATGGGACGCGGCTCATGTCTCCTGTGTTCAGTCTCGTCTTCTGTGGACTGATGATCTCTGAATAATCACACACTGACAGCTGCTAATAAACACGTATGAATGTGTGCGACTCTGAGAGACTCACAGATTCTGAAACCCTCTGCAGATTTTCAAATAGTTTATTAAAAACTTGCAAGTTACAGTTTGAAGGAATGTCTGACCAAATCAGAGACAGACGCCTGCTCATAACTGTGCTGACAGAGACATCTGCTGGTGTGGTGGGATATTACTGGCACATTTAGCTCATTCCTGTAGCTGATTGTCAAGCTTAGTTGTGTTGTACATAACTCTGTTTCTAAGAAGGCATTAAAAATCACAATGAATCACAATGACTTCATTCATATACAGCATGCATGTAATAGTACACATTTAATAACATCAGAAAGACCATGACCATGTCCTTTAACCTCTGAACATGTAGGGTTTCCTGAATGTTTTTCTGATTCCTTCAAATCCAGTGAACCCTTGTTTTTGTGTGTATCAGTGTCTGAGGAGATTCACACAGATATTCATTGCATTTCCACTCCCAGACCCCTGCTGTGAGTCTGGACTGAACGCTCTCTCTCTGTGTGTGTGTGTTTGATGCATTGTAAGGTCTTCAGCATGTTACACACTCCCATGATGCCTCTCTGTGTTCGTGTCTGTTTCACTCGTTATTGGAAAGTTTGCATGACTGTCCAGAAAAAGGCCTCACTCTTTTCCACTCGATCCGCTCTGTAGAATTCATTAAAAATGCCCCGTCTCAAAAATGTGTGGAATTTTGTTTTGTTCCTCTCACATCCTGAGCTTGCTCTTTTAACACACGACATGTTCAGCTGCACACAGCACAGTGTGAATATACTGAAGCAGATCACATGAGGATTTGAGTGTTTCTGTCTTCAGCAGAAGATACTTCAGAGATGTATTTCATCCAAACACAACGTGAAGGACACACATCTGCTGAACGACTTACACTGTTTGTCACTGTCTGTCAACACGAGCATCAAGGACTGAATTCACTACAGTTGACCACTTTGCACACAGTATTTTAGCCAAACATCTGTTTAGTTAGCAAGATGTGAATTTTTTGTATTTTTATATATTTTTTTTTTTTTTAGGTGGGTGATGAATGGTTTGTTTTTGTTTATGTTTGGTGTGTTTTTTGATGTAGTTGCTGTATTATGATGCAACATGTGAAATCAAGCTTGCATAGAAGCATTTGCATTCATATACATGTGTAGAATATGCATCAGACTTCTTTATAAACTAAAAAAATACTAAAATAAATCACTTATTTAACCTGATAAAATATTTATATATTTTATAATATGTATGAATATTTTGTGGAATATATATATATATATATATATATATATATATATATATATATTATATATATATATATATGATCTCATCAAAAAATTATATTTATTATTATTTTTTATTTATATTTTTGTTTAAGTTTTTGTAATTTTGTTTATAGTTTTTTTGAAGAATTTATTCTTCAGTTTTAGTTTCAGTAATTTAGTATGACAAATTAAATGTATTTAAGTTAGTTATAAAGGCAACATCTTACACTTCTTCATTTTTTAATAACATATACATTATTATCATTTTGTTGAAATACATTGAACATTTCAGGTAGATCTTTTGAACCAAATAACTAGATGCAACGATACTAAATCTCTCAGCCGATACTGATAGTCCATCATTCAGAATAATATCTGCCGATACCGATAATTTAGTTTTCTTAAGGAAAAAAAATCTCTCCCAACTAATGCTGTAGACGATACAGGGGACCTTCTCATTTGGTACATTGATATTAGAAGTTAAAATTCACAACAAAACTATCATATAAAATGCCATTTATTTTCAGATAATATAATTACACTTAACTTAATTGCACATATTTGTCTTCATGACAGATGTTTTTATCCTTAACTGTAAATAAGCTCTTTCTGGTGTTTTTATTGCTATCCAATGAACTGTGAACTCTGGATAACTCTCCTGCGGTAAATACTATGTTAAGTTTTTTATTAAACATCTTTCTTTTTTGTTTTGAAACTGTGTATGTGTTTTTATGTGATTTTTTTTACTTTTGTGTGTTGTGCTGTATTTTTTAACATGCCTTCTGATGTTCATTCATGTTTATTTCAAGCTGTAACTTGTATTAAACTGGAAGAGACTCACACTGCCGCTGAGGCCTACAGCAATCTGTCACGCCACTTTAAAGAGCATCAGAACAGCATTTATTGTTAGAATTTTATGATAAAATGTACATGGTTTTGAAAGCTTAGACTATGATTGATATCAGAAGTAAAAAAAGCAAAGCTCTTTGCAATTATCGGATGGAAGCTGCATTACAAATAATTTCTGGTGAAGGAAAACCTGCGGATCTGGCAACCCTTGACAAATAGAACCCGCCTTAATGGCATTAGTGCAATTATTATTATTTAACTTGGACAGTGCTAAATTCGACACAAGAGACATTTTCTCTTTTAGTCTAGTTTTTTGATTTACAGGAAATAATCGTCCCTGATCATCGGCTGTTTTTAAACAATCAGATAAATGCTTTTATCAGCCGATACCGATTATTGGCCGATACATCGGTGCATCCCTACAAGTAACCAATATTGTTAACTAAAACTAAAATGTTTTCCATAATTGAAATTCAGAACTGTAAATATTAGATGAAAAACTTTTTTAAATGTTAATGTTAAGTTGGTTGAAATACTAAAAATCGCTAAATAGTCATTAATTAAATAAATTAAAGCTAAAAGAAATATAAAAAAACGAATAAAAATGGCAAAAGCACAATAAAATGATTAATGCTTCGAATTAAAATGAGAACTGAAACTATCAAATTATTATTATTATTATGTTTTTATAAGTCAGCATGTCTGAGTTGTTTAGGCTGTAATTGTAGGTTTCAGCTAAAAGCACAGACAGGATCAGTCAGAGACGGTGAATCTGTTCCTCATCTAAAGGATCAGATGTTAGTGAAGTTAGTGAAGGTTAGTGTGGGCTGCTCTGCCCCTGCTGGTACATATTGTAACTACACCAGCAGCAACAGGCATCTTTCTGCACTGACACTCAGTCCAAAGTACATCTATTCTGATGAAATACAGAATCCTTCAGATTCTCATGAACACATTCTTAAACAATCTCTGAACATCTGACTACTTGCAATTGTTGCTATTTTGTATACTGTTTTTGTTTTTAAATATTATTATTATTATTATTATTATTATTATTATTATTATAAACTAACAATGTACTGTTCTCTGTTCATTTGACTACTTGTTGCATTGTTTCTGTTTTGTTTTATTATTATTATTATTATTATTATTATTATTATTATTATTATTATTATTATTATTATAAATAACATTGGTGTTTTGTGGTGTTACTCCACCACAAAATGAAAATTTTGTCATTAATCACTTACCCCCATGTCGTTCCAAACCAGTAAAAGCTTCATTCGTCTTCTGAACACAATTTAAGATATTTTGGATGAAAACCTGGAGGCTTGAGACTATCCCATAGACTGCCAGGTAAATAGCAGTGTCAAGGTCCAGGAAAGTATGAAAGTCATCGTCAGAATACTCCATCTGCCATCAGTGATTCAACCGTAACATTATGAAGCAATGAGGATACTTTTTGTACACAAAGAAAACAAAAGTAACAACTTTATTCAACAATTCCACTCCTCTGTGTCTCTCTAAATCAGAAAACATGCCTCTCACTTTTCTCCTGTCTGACTGAATGCATTCAGTGCAAGGCCTGTTTAAGTTTTTGTGCATCTCACTTTTCTCCTGTCTGACTGAATGCATTAATTTCTATGAGTTTTTAGGAAAGTGTTCATTAAGTTGGAATTATTGTTTTGTATTTATATATCTGGTTTGTAGAGTTCGTTAATTTTTATATTGTTTTTGTTGGGTTTTTCAGATTTTAATGAGATAATTGTGCTAATAGTGATGATATGCAGGTTTCTGCTGCTTTTTGTAATCATTCCTGTCACGTGTTTTTCAGTCTCTCTCAACTGTTTGTTTGGTTTTTGTGTTTGTGTGATGTTTGTAGCGTCGTTGCAGTTTCCGTTGAGCACTTCTTTATAAAGCTTCTGTGTGGCACTGAAGGGAGGAATTCAGCGAGCCCTTTGAAAACAGCTAGAGTTTCTCAACAGAGCTGCTTCACAAGAGGACGAAGCCCCTTGAGGAAAACTATTCAAGGGATATATTATACAATATTTTAGTATCATTAACATAGTTTTATACTATTTATATTTTTATATTTTCAATTTATATTTTAATTTTAGTTGCATTTTAGTCGTTTTGTCTTTTTTTATTTTATTAGTTTTTTATATTTTTTTTATTTTTATTTAACTTTTTGTTTAGTTATTTTTGTAACATTTAATAATATTTTGTATTAGTTTTTATTTTTAAACTTTCCTTTTTCATTTTAGTCTGTTTTATTCATTTTGTTGTGTATATTTTTTATTTCACTTCTTTTTAGTTATTTTAGTTTTTTAAAATTATATTAATTAATGCTTTTAATTTTCAATTTATATTTTAATTTTAGTTATATTTTAGTCGTTTTGTTGTTTTTTATTTTATTCGTTTTTTATTTTTTTAACTTTTTGTTTATATATTTTTGTGACATTTAATAATATTTTGTATTAGTTTTTATTTTTAAACTTTCCTTTTTCATTTTAATTTTAGTCTGTTTTATTCATTTTGTTGTGTGTATATTTTTATTTCACTTTTTTTAGTTATTTTAAGTTTTTTAATTATATTAAATTACTGCTTTTTATTAGTTTTTATTTTATATTTTCCATTTTCATTTTCATTTTACCTAATTTTGTTGTGCTTTATTGGTTTATTATTGTTTTTTTATTATGTCTATATATATTTTTTATTATTTTTATTCAGTTTTTATTTAGTTATTTTCACTGGTTTAATTATTTTTTTCATTTTCACTTTACCTATTAAAATATTTAGAATTTTGGAATTTTTTGGTTTTTCTTATTTTGTACATTCTCACGTTTATTTGTATTTACAAGTTTTTTATTCATTTTTTTATGAGTTCTTGTGAGTTTTATTCATTTTTGTTTTATAAATATGTCTATATAGTTTTTTATTTTATTTAATTTTTTTTGTTATTTTTAGTTTCCTGATATGATTCATATTTTGTAGTTTTTATCTTTTTTAAATACATTTTTATCTTATTCGTTTTTATTTAATATATATTTATGTTAGTTTTATTCGTTTTTTAAAAATATGTCTATATAGTTTTTGTTATTTTATTATTTTTTAAAATTATTTTTTATTTTTAGTAATTTTAATATTTCAACTTAAAATTTATTTTAATTAACAACATACATAATTATTTATTTATTTTAGTTTTAATTAATGATAATAACATATCCAATAAACTGTTTTTTTTTTTTTTTTTTTTTTGTTTTTTTTTGTTTTTCCGAAGAAAGGAAAATGCACATTTGTTGCAGGAGCATGCAACTCAATCATAATAGATAACTCCATTAGGTCATGAGATTGGTTGGAGCACATATACTCACACATCTGAGTTTTTGAGAGGGTGGTAGAGTTTATAAAGCGGTCTTGATCATTAACACAACCGGGTCCACACGCGATTAACGGGTCGTTGTCATCATAAACGCTCTCCTCCACAGCCAAGAGAAACACAAGCTTGTCACTGATATTCATCCGTGATCCCAAACGCTCACTCTGTTTGTGACAGCAGTATCCGCACAATACGGCTCACATACTGGTAAACACACAGGCTCTCTTGTCTCTGATCGTGGGAGTTTCCTGATGTCTTGATAAAGAATCAGCTCACAGCGCGGGGCACAATCTGAAAAACTCTCAGCTATAAAACAGAAGCCTGTTCCTGAGACATCTTTCCCGCTTTCTCTGATTCTGTCTTTCACTCAACTGTTTGGCATCTTCTGAAAGGGACCTCTTCAGGCTCCTTGGAGACCAAACGTCAGCTTTTGCAGGATCTTTCAGCCTTGAGGCTTCGGTTCGAGCAGTAAGGCAGGCAGGAAAAAAAATATGTGATGATATCAGAGACTCCTACATGGCAGAAAACCCATGCTTCTTGTTTTTATTGTACACTGAGCGCGGTCATGCTGTGGGACTGCACGTCTAATATTAGAGACAATAGTGATAGCCCTACCTGATAAATAGCTGATATATAAAAAATTATTGAATCATTTTTAAATCAAATAATTTTAGTCTAATTTAATATTGATAATATTTATAAAGTTTGACCAATAATACTAATAATATTAAATATTATATATTTTATAATATATATTGTACTTATTGTTGTTGATTGTTATTGTTGTTGTTAGTCCCAACTTATAAATTAGGTTAGCTAATGGTTTTGACAGTTTAAATTATATTAAAAATTATTATTTACACTAAATTATTGGGCCATTTGTGGACCATGTATTAAGATAATAATAAGATAAATGATTAAATATGTTGTAATAATAATAATAATCTTATTAATCATCATAAATCATCCTCAGCAGCATAATCATAAGTATTATAAATCATTAATCAGTTTTTATATAATTATCTACATTTGTAAATATAATTGACACTAAATTATTATTATTATTATTAGTCAGCTTATAAATTAGCCAACTAATGGTTAGCATTAGAGTTTTTTTAATTTCACAAAATAAATTGATCATATCTGAACTTCATGTATAAGAGACATAGTCTCATAAAATATATAAAATATCTGATGTAATAATAAAAATAATAATTATTATTATTACTAGTCAGACTGTATTATCTGATTTTGCATTATACTATATATATCTTATTATATATATAATATATATAGTATATATATATGTCACTGTATGGTGATATATATATATGTATACATGCATATATATTATATATATATACTATATATAATATATATGATATAATTTTTATTTTTTTTTATTTATTGTAGCAGCCCTTCTATTATGGACTGGGCGGGGCGCGGGTAATCCCTGCTGCTGACGTCACGCGCGCGTGCACCTCTCGCTCTCGGAGTTGGCGCGTCAGTGTGTCAGTCTGCGTTCCGTTATCCGTTATTAAACGCTCAACAGTTGATGCGACTGCAGCAGAAGAAGTGCTGGGACGCTTGAAAAAATGGGTAAGTAAACTTGAAAACCGACTTCATGAAATCCGCTCACGTTGTAGTTTGAAAGTTTAAGCGTTTTCCCCTCAGACAGTGACGGTTTAACGTTACCTCAGAACAGACGCGCGAAACATAACGCAAGTCTTTCTTTAAGAACAGACGCGCGAGTAATGTCGTTTGTGTTTTTTTCTTTTCTGACCCGTTTGAAAGTGGTCAGCGTTAGTCCAGGTGACCGAGCAGCTCTGAGAAGTGAGATTATGGATTAGACTAAAGAGATTTATCACCGCGACCGCGTTTTATGTCAGCCGTGACCAACAGAAACGAGTCAGACTCCTACTAAACAAGAGCGGACTGTAGAGTTTACTGTAATATACTGTAGTTTGACAGCAGTTTGCTGTTTTGTTGGCTGTAAACTCAATTCAGATTGAAAATAGAAGGGAATTGAGTTTTCCATTGTCTCATCTGTGGTTAAAATGACTTTCAATCTGGTCTGCGTTAGGATTGTTTGTTTTCAATGAGCTAATCTGTTATCTGACAATACCCAAGAATACTAGATAAGCATGTTTTTTTTTTTCTGTTTATAACTCAAATCACTGTTTTCAACTGGGCTTTCTTCAGCTTTAAACTGGGTATCCAGAACCTGCATTGTTAACGTGCAAAACTATTTAAAAAAGTATATAAAATGTGATTTTGTTGGTGGTTTTTGAGTTGAGGTTTTCGGTGTTGACTTGTCTTTTGTTGTTCCCTGCTCTATCTGAGCATTCATCATCGGTTGTTTTAATCTGGGTTTGCTTCAGGACACAGGTTTTACATCGGACATCCAGAACCAGAACTGTCAACGGTACAAAAAGTATAAAAGTTTGCGTTATTATAGTTGCTTGAGGGGCGGTTTCGTTAGTTTTCTTCTTCTTTTTTTTCTCTGTTGTTTGTAGGACAATAATAAAATTTGGCACACTTACAGAAGTTGTCCTGAATAGTAATCTGCCAAATTTTGGGGTCTCTAGGACCGTCTTTATACAACCTGGCCATGTTTAAATATGTGTCTAATTGCAAACTTCCTCTAAATTGCAGATGAATTTGCATCAAAATACTGAAGAGTTTGATCAGATGTACAATGTTTGACACCAACAACAAAAAAAAATATGGGAAGGGTTTTTTGTTTCAGGGTTTCTGCAAGTCATAAAAAGGTCTTAATTTGCCCTTCCACAAATTAACGAAGGCCTTGGAAAGATCTTAAATAAGAGCAGAAAGTCTTAATTTTATAGAAGTGATGATTTTATGTTTTGTTTTGTTGTGAAAAATGAATATCCACGTCGATATATTTTGTTTTTCCTATTCAAGTATCTAAATCTTTAGGTGTAATATTGTTTTGGATTTAAGTTTTTTTTTGTGCTTCTAAAAAGTGATTGTGAATTTGCACCAAAATACTGAAGAGTTTGATTGGACGTGCAAACTCTGACCAAAATGTAGAAAGTCTTTGGAAATTGCTTTGGATGTTATTTTTCAGTGGTACAATTAAGATTAGTTGCAGTTTAGTTTGCATTCCAGATTTGCTTTTCCTCTGCTTTCTCTGACCCTTCATTCATCGACAGTTGGGCTTAATCGGGATGTGGAAAGTCTTGGTATAATGTGTCCTGCAGATGTTTGCATCGATGTGGAGGGGGTGGTTTGAGCATGTAGAATAGTGTGTATTGTGTCGGCTCTCTGGTTTTTCCACTCCGAGGCAGGCAGAAGAGGAGAAGAGGCGCCACTTCCACGGATGTTTACCACTATTTAAAAAGCTCCCGAACTGACATTTATGGGCTTTGGGATCCTTGTCTCGTAAACTAAAGAAGGGCTGTAGGGCTGATGAGATGGGCGAGCACTGAGACAAGGATAAACGCTCCCTCTCTGTCTGTTCTGTCGTCGTGTTCAGACCTCAGGAATCTGCCTCATCACTTGGTTGTCCGATTAACCTGTTTTTAGTTTCAGCACAGTAACTGTGGCATTTAAACTTAAAGCAACACTAGCATAGATGTTCTGAAGAATCTTAATGCAGCTTTTAATAATTCTTCAGATATTCTTCTAAACATAAGTCACATTAATTAAACAGCAACATACTATGAATTCTTATTTCTGCCACAGAACAAAGAAATAAACTTTTTATCTCGCAATTCTGACAAAAAAAAAAAAAGAATTGTGGAATGCAAACTCAGAAATTGAATTGCAGCCTCAGAATTGCAAGATGTTAACTTGCAATTGTAAGATGTAAAGATGTAAATTAAAGATTTATGCTATAGATGAAAGAGATATAAAGATGTAAACTTCCAGTTGTGAGTTTATAAATTGCAATTCTAATGAGAAAAGTCAGAATTGAGAGAAAAAAACAGAATTGCGAGATGAAACTCTAATGCGAGATATAATGATGTAAACTAAATATATAAAGATATGTTATAAAGATGTAAATGCACAAAATGTGAACTCACAATTGCGAGATACAAACATGTAAAATAATAATATGAGATATAAAGATGTAAACTTTCAGTTGTGAGTTTATAACTTGCAATTTCAAGATTAAACTTGAAGTTAAAAAACTTGCAATTGGGAGATGTTAATTTGCAATTGCGAGATATAAAGATGTCAAGTAAAGATATGAAAATATGAAATACTAAAGATCTAAACTCAGATTTATGAGATGATAGGTTAAATGTGAGATATAAACTTGCAAACGTGAGCTAAAAAGTTGCAGTGGAAACTGGAAATAAGCTTCCATAATATAGAGAGATTTGGAAAAGAAACGAGGGCCAGTAAATTTGGCTGAACTACTGCTTCAAATACTCTTGGTGATATCTTGCAGCCAACATCTTGTTTTTATTTATGCTTTGAAGTCCAAAAGCACTGGCGATGCCGTTTCATCCTTTGTTTTTTACAGCATGAACACAAGCTCGTGTTCCACAGAAGTGAGTTCTCCAGAAATGTTCGGAGGAAGCTGGCAGGAGTGAAAAAGCAGACGAAAACAGAACCGGCTTGATTCAGCCCACCGCAGCTGATAGTGTGAGAACGTGTGAGAGCATTGGTTTGTTCTCTCTCACAGCGCCGGCTTTGTTTGTCTAGTTCATCGGCCATGTCTTTGTGTGACTCCAGAGACTGTTAATGTGAAGTAGGTCCAGTGAGTTGGGACATCCTGAGGAGAATAAAGCAGTGAATGAGGGGCCTCCTCAATGAAGTCCTGCAACGCAGCTGCATGTAATCCATAGTTAGACAAACTCACAGGCTGTACTGTTACTCTAAACGTTTAATTCTTTGGGATATTTTTCAGATTTGTGAATGGCTGCTTTTGTGTTATACAGAATACGACGCATTGATTCAAATGCTAAATTCTCTTTTATGGTCCATGGAGAAAATAACAACATACTATGCAAGCTTATTTCAGCCATGCAATAGAAAAACAGTAAAAGGTAATTGTGACTTTTTACTTCACAGTTCAGACTTTCTTTCTCAGTGTTCTGAAACTAAAGATATGAAGATAAGAGATATAAAGATGTAAACTCACAATTCTGAGGAAAACATAAGAGTTAGATATAGACTCTCAATTGTGAGGGAAAAAGTCAGAATTGTGAATTATAGACATGTAAACTAAAGATTTAAAGATAAGATGTATTTATAACTAAAAATCTGAATTGCGAGAAGTAAACTTGCAATTGTGAGTTTATAATCTACAATTGTGAGAAAAAGTCTGATTTGCATATGTGTAAACAGTAAAATAAAGATTTAAAGAGATGTAAATATGTATACTTAATTGCAAGCTTATAACTTGAAATTTGGAGGGAAAAAAAATCAGAATTGTGAGATGCAAAGTCGCAGTTTATCAGTTTATAACTTGCAGTTGCACGATATAACCTCTTAATTGTGAGAAAAAAGTCAATAATTGTGAAATATAAACTAAAGATTTAAATATAACTTGTTCTTTTTGATCGACTCGTTAAAAGAAGCAGTTATGAGTCGTTGGTCAGTGAATCAGAATAGACGGATCATGCTGTGTGTTTGTGGTTGTGTGCAGCCTTCAAAACATCATATCAAAAATAGTTTGTCTCTATGGCTTTTATTATGGTGTTGTCCACAAAAAGTGACCAGTGTTTAGTTTTTACATGCAGTTTATCAAAATTAATCAATGAATTGAATATATTTAAATTAGGGGCCAAGCCCACTTGCATTTGTTAGTTAGCCCACAGTTATGATTCATTGTTATGTAAAGCACTTTAATTTACTGCTGTGTATGAATGTGCTATATAAATTGCTTACCGTGAGTAAGAATTGATCCTAACAAGTTCTAGCTTCAGTTCTCTTATACTGTAGCTGTTTTCATTCTCTTGTGGACACGTCATTTTATTCAATCTGGAAAGATTTAGTCACTTTTACATTCTGCCAGCACTGCCTCAGTGTTTACAACATCCAGAACAGCACAAGCAGCTCACATTGGCTTGTAACGAAATGTTTTTGATTTGATTCACAGGAGAGTTTATTTTATTTAAAATCTCTGGGTGTGGTTGTTTGACTTGGTGGTTGTTTCATAATTTGTCACGTTTTGAAGGAAAATATGTCATCTGTTAGTCATAATTAGAATTAATTTCTGTCTTGTGTCTGTTGCTGCTCCTCTCCCGCAGTGTGCCAGTGTGTTTTTCCTCAGCATGAAATCCAAATTTACCCAATTTTTTCCTTAACGCATGTCTCTTGTCTTTAACTCGTTGTGTGTAATGATTCATCAGTGCATGTTGTTCCAAAGAAAAATATTGTAATCTTTTATCAAAACTTTCCAATTCTGAAATGACTCTTTCAATCCCTCCTGACCTTTTAAAATAAAAACACCTTTTTTTTTTTTAATAAATTCCTAATGGATACTATCAAGTTCCTTGCACCATCTTTTTCATGTTCTGTTAACTCAAAGGCATCACATTATTGAAGTTAAATGAGTTGCAAATGGCATTTCATGTTGATTTTAAGGTTGCTCTATCTGTACACCTTCTATCCGGACCGTAACAAACATAATGCTTAAATTTCCATTTTAATTGTGAAGTGTTATGACTCACGCTCTTCTATCAGCTTGACCTTTGACCCTGATTTTTTTTGGGAACTTGCAAGTGTGTCCCGTCTACTGCCTGGAGTTGATGAAATATACAATTATTCTTTTACATCAAAGAATTGTGAACTTGCAAACGTTTTGTTAAATTATTGAAATATTAACTTAAATGTAAAAATTTTAACTCAAAGGCATTCAGCTGAGCAATAGCACAAAACGAGATCTTGTTTCTGAAGCTCTGTCATTTGTTCAAGATGTTGTGATGGAAAGGTCAAACCAAAGGTCACCTTCAGGTGTTTGACCATGCAGCGTAACGCTAAAGAAACAAAGATGGCATGATGTGTCCTGCATAGTTGTTGCTCTTGTAATCTTTATCTCCATCGCTTCTCCCAGAAGTAGTTCACTGGTCCTGTCCATCATGTTTATTTGTTACTCCTCATAATCACAGCACACAAAGAGGAGCATTGTGAGTTGAGATATGAAATGATATGGAGGCGGTGGTGCTGAGTGGGAGTGCTTGCTCAAGCATGGCCAATTTCCCTCACATTTGGGCATCAAAGGGCCATTCACAAGACAAGAGGAGCAAGAGCGAGTCGAATTTGTGGCCTTGCCCTGAATCGTTTCAGAGCCATGTGATGGAGCTGGCAAGGAGCTCAAAGTGTTCGTTAGAGCTTTATAAATTAGTATATTAGCGCTACTGAAATATCCAGACTGTCTTTGTTGTCTTTGGCCTTTCCAATCCAAATATCAGCGAAAAGACTAAAGGGCAAACCTGTTATTTATGAAGAACGGCTCAATAGGAAGATCTACTTCTTTGTTTGCAATAATTTAAAAAATTTGTCAGTTTTTAAGTGGCTGAGGACAGCTTGGGATGTTTTTTTACCCAGATTTTTGGCATTATGTAATGTTATTAAATAGAGACACTACTGGTTAACAGCTGTCAAGACTAGACAGTACGATTAACATCAAAAGGCTCTAAAATTTTCAAACTCTTAGCTCTCATGATTGTTGAGTTTAAATTGCTTTTGATGTAAAATAGTGATTCATGCATTAGTTTGCGCTGAACGTGTGAAAAGCTTTGTTGAAATCATTCACTTTGCATTTAAGCACATATTCATTGTACAGTTTTTCCATGACACCATTCAGCATTGCTGTGTAGACCGTATTGATGGGAAACAAATAAATCGATATGTTTTTCCCGGTTGACCTGTTTATATTGCTGAACACCAAGAACAGTAACCAGGACATACGAGTAACAAAAACAAGAATCAGTCATTTTTACATTTCTGAGTCAAAACAAGAGGGAATCAAGACATTTCATACAGGTGATAGGAAAACCTGCCAGTCATATGAATAAAGGGACGTGATTGGTTGCTGCATTGAGGATAGGGAAGTAGAGTTCAGACTGTGAATTCTGATTGGATGAGCATCATTTAGAGTCATAAAATATCTGATATAGGCTACATTAATAACCTCATCTTGACATGTTTATATCACATTAGTATTCAATGTTTATTCTTTGCTCTCATGTGTAAATAACACACAACTCCTCACTGATGATAACTGTGATAATGTTTATAACTGTATAAACTACACAGATTTTTTGAAGTTGTAAGAGTGTTTAACAAGAAAATAATATCTGAAAACTCATTTACTTCAAAATCCCGCACTTTATGCAATGTGTAGGTGACTTTGTTTCTTCAGTAGAACACAAATGAAGATTTTTAGCTCAAACCGTTGCAGTCTATCAGTCTTATAATGTACTTGGATTGGAATCACGGCTAAAACATACAATAAAACTAAAAAGAAACATACATAAACAAAACCAAATTAAACCCTGTGTCTCGTGATGATACATTGATGTGTAAAGACACAAAACGATTGGTCTGTGCAAGAAACTGAACAGTATTTATATATATATTTTTTTACCTCTGATTCACTCTCGTGAGCTAGTCTTGTGTGCGTTCTCAGCAGCAGGTGGCCAGGCGCAGGATCGCAGACTCATAAGTGCATTACCGCCACCTTTCTCTCAAATGGACCATTATCACTCTATTTACAATCTCAATTATAGGAGTGTCAATGGTCCACTTGAGGGATAGGTGGTGGTAATGCACTTATAAGTCTGCGATCTGCCATAAAGCAAGAAGAAGAAGAAGAAGACACATCACACGCAGGCTGCTGAGAACACGCACAAGAGGATGCGCTCAGGAGAGTTCTAACAGTTTGGACAATACGTGAATCAGAGGTAAAAAACGATATAAATACTGTTCAGTTTCTTGCACAGACCGATCATTTTGTGTCTTTACACATCAATGTATTGTCACGAGCCGCAGGGTTTAATTTGGTTTTATGTATGGTTTTGTTTAGTTTTATTGTATGTTTTAGCCGTGATTCCCATCCACTTATATTATAAGACTGATAGACTGCAATGGTTTGAGCTAAAAATCTTGGTTTGTGTTCTACTGAAAGAAACAAAGTCACCTACATCTAGGATGCCCTGGGGGGTAAGCAGAAAAATTTTCATTTTTTGGGTGAACTATCTCTTTAAATTTCACTTTTAATTCAGTTTTGTACTTGCTAGTTCTTTGCAATGATAAAATTTACTAGCAATTTCTGAGTGAAATTTGTTTCTACACCTTTTTTTTTTTGGTGTAGATTATAGGAAAATGTTGACACATTTCAGATGCATGATGTATCATGTAGAGGTCAACCGATGTATCGGTTTTGCCGATTAATCGGCACGATAGTTGATTGCTGGAACAATCGGTTATTGGCAAAAATCCATGCCGATAGTTTTCCGGGTTGCGTCCGTTGCTGGAGCGGCTGAGAAGGGTCTGTTTTCATTATACAGTGCAAGTGCGGCCTCTAGTGGTTAAAATCACTGACAGCACGTGCTGTTTGTTTAGACACCTGACACTACACGCTGAACAGAGCGAGACACTTCAGACCCGGATTTAAATGCGGCTGACAGAAAATCCTGCTCCGCACCACAGAGCGCCATTCACATAGTTTTCCATTAAATTACATTATGTTCGCCCCGAATCGTTGTTAATGTACATAATGAATTGTATATTGAGCATTTTCATCGAAAACATTTGTCTTTCTGTGGCTCTAATAAAGTCTGTATGCTTCATTTATAGAGCTTTAATATAGATCGCTCTTTCCGATTGCTCCGTTTTTTTAAAAACTGAACTTCAAACTTATCTACGCCTCATTGTTTATTCTTTAAGCAAACTTGTGTCCGTTTGGTGATTAAATAAACTGTTTTAGACTGCTGCTCGAGTTGAACGCGATGCATCCGGAGTGTGTGTGATACCCGTGAGTAGATAATTATTAAGTGTTCAAGAATAGAAGCAGTTAAAGTGTGAGAGTATACATTGTGCTGGTATAATTGTAGTGCCCTGTGATTTCCGTGATGCGGAAAATGCGGACGGAATCCAGTCATAAAAACAGAATTCACAGTTTAATATGGAATGTCACTGAATTGGTCAAATTTTGAATTAATTAATCAAAAGTAGGTCATTTCACTTAAATCAAATCGCGATATGGACTAGTATCTCTTACTATTAAGCTGCAAAAGTTAATTTAAATATGAATCCTGCATGTTTTGCGTGACTGTAATGAATGGTGCAGATGCGAGGTTTCATTTATACTGAAGCACGTGTAACGCTCGCGGTGATTTCGGCTTCTGTCGTCTTTCTAAAAGAGGACGTAAACACATGAACAACATCTACAGATCTGCTCTGAGAGAGCTTTCATGAGCTTCTGACCATTTGATTTGAGTAAAACTAGCCTCATATCACATACACAGAACTGTAAAGGTATTCACGGCAACCCGTCAAAATAAAAGTCTGGTCTATTTTTCAGTAGAATGTACATAGCCCACTACTTCTACTACTGCTGAAATGAAACAAACATTATTTTTTAAGGAATAATCACACAACATTTCTTCCATGTTTTAATTTTAAAAGTAAATCCCCTTTGTTTGACACGTAAATTAAATTAATGTTTCATGCCTTCATTTGATAGCCAGAAAAATTGTAATACACAAGACAGAATTTTTGAGTTGGAAAAAAAGGCTTCTTTAAAAAAAAAAAAAAATTAAGTTGTTTTATGGATTCAAATAATTTGACATGCTAAAACACAGAATTTGGTAACAACAAAAAATAAGGTGAGAAAAAATAAAACATTTCATAGGACCCTAAACATATAATTTTTGTTAAACTTTTATTAAATTGATGTGAAAATGTACAAGTTTCATGGTTTTAATTAATTAGACTTTCTTTTTAATTAATAAACTTTAACTATTAAAACGGAGTGTAGGAAAATTAAAACGGAAAAAACAGAATCCAGAAATATTCAAATGGAAATAACGGAATTTTGAAAAAAATAAAACGAAATTTAGGAAAATTAAAACAGATTTTGTGGTAATTTCAACATTTACTATTACTGTTATTATTACTTTTATTATTATTACTACTACTAGTATGGTTCAGTACTGTTTTTTTTTTTTTTTTTTTTAATAAAGCACTATTTTAGTTTTTGTTCAGTATCCATTTTAAAAAATATCGGTTAATTAATCGGTATCGGTCAGTGTGGTCCAACCTAGCTATCAGTATCGGCAAAATCCACTATCGGTTGACCTCTAGTATCATCTAAACACACCCTTGATTGAGAATTAATGGGGTTTTAAACATTATTTAAGGGGAATGTAGTGTCATCTTTGGAGTATATAAACTATTTCCTGTTATCTGCCCGCTCTTGGATGGAGCCTTTTTAGTTGCTATTTTTCTTCATTGTGTTTATTGGTTGCTCTTACTGGCTGAATCTCAATCCCCTGCTTGAAATGATATCTCCTGTCCTCCTTCGCTCGTATTTCTTGGCTTTGACTTTTTCAAAACACGCTGCGTCGTTTGAAGTAAAATACGCTCAAATAGTCACAATCTTTAAGCTTGTGTGAAACCTTTGAACCCGACTGTACTCATTTGCCACAGAAATGAAGCGGGTCGCTTTTTTCCACATTTCCGTGGTCTTGGTTTGAACTGTCTGAGTGAAAGTTATTGGTAATGTGGCTTTAAAGAGAGTCGAAAGGCTTGAAGTTTTTGGCAGCGGGCCTGTGGAGCACATTCAAGACTTTACAGAAAGCTCTTTGTGCTGTGCTCATTTACTGCTAGACAAAAGCCTCTGAATCTCTTTATTTGGCAACCGATGAGCCCTCAACATGTGAATGGCCTGAAGGAATCGCCACTGACTCTCAATTCGTAGCTGCATTAAGAAACCAAATGTTTTTTTTTTTTTTTTTTTTTTTTTTTTTTTTTTTTTGAGAAAATGAGCATGCTGTGCAAAACTTGGTTGCTTACACTCATTGGTCAAAAGAGTATATGTGAAATTCTGGTTTCTATAGATATGGCTCGTATTCCTCCTTTTTTATCAGTTTATTGACTCTGGAAAGTATTTCTTTGACAATGCATTATCATCTGGAGTTGTTTGAACACAGTTTTTGGGAATGGCGCTGACAGCAATAATAACATGAAGCTCTCAGTTTGTCTTCGTGGTAGGATTAGATGGGCTTATTACTTTCCTCACTCCAAATTCCCGTTATTCACTCAAGAGTCCCTCAAGCACAGCTAAAGCATGTTATGTAACATCCACGATTTATCTCCTGGTTGATGTTTTGTGATTCAGTCACTTGTGATTCTGGGTTTGTGCGCATGAGGCTGCTCTGGTTCATATCAGCTGATTTCAACTGGTGTTGCATCTTAAAGGAATAGTTCACCCCAAAAAAAAAAAAAAAAAAAAAATGCTGAAATGTCCTTACCCTCAGAACAAGCGGTAGATGAGTTTGTTTACTCATCAGATTTGGAGAAATGTAGCATTGCATAACTTGCTCACCAATGGATGCTCTGCAGTGAATGGGTGCCGTCAGAATGAGAGTCCAAACAGCTGATAAAAACATCACCATAATCCACAAGTAATCCACACCCATCAGTCCATCTGTTAATGTCTTGAGAAGATAAAATCTGCGTGTTTGTAACAAATCTATCATTAAAATGTTTTTAACTTCAAACAATTGCTTGTGGACAAAATACCAGTCCATAATCAATCATAGCGCTTCCTCTGAATCAGGAGAGAAATCTGCTCAGATCAAGCACCATACAAGCCAAAACAGTCCAAAACAGCAAAACAAATATGTGGCTGGATTTTGATGTGAGAGCAGTGTTAATTTTGATCGCAAATGTTGATTTAGTTTTAGTCATAGTCTTTTGACTAAAATGCCATTTAGTTTTAGTCACCATTTTAGGGTCATCTGAATTGTTTTTAGTTTTAGTCTAGTTTTAGTCGACTAAATATCATAAGATTTTAGTCGACTAAGTCTACAGTAAATTTAGTCGGCTAAAATCGAATGGGTTTACAGTGCATTTATTAAGCATTTCTCTAAAATTTTCAAATTCATTATATAGGTTTGATATTAAGGTTTTATTATGATAGACACTGATTTAACTGTGGTGACGCACAACATGCTTTTATGTTAAAATTAAATAAAACCACAAGAACATTGTCTTCTTTTTAATGAAATACTAATGGTTATGTTGGCTAATTATGCATTCTTTATAGCAACTTGCTTACCATATTCTTCATTCTTCAAGCAGACATATTTATTTCTATAAATAAATTTAGATTAATCTTTAGGGCTACTAAAGTTTTTCAGTCAAGAGCAGTGAGTGATTTTTTTGTTTTTCTTTTGATGCTTGATTAACATCAGTGACTCGGACAGTAGCAACTAAATTAGGCTGCTGTCCCTTTAAAACCGAATGCACAGCTGCAATGGATGCAATGTACTGATACACATTCTCCCTGCTGTTTACGTTCATTTAAGATGTAATCAACTGTGTTTACAGGGATACTCGTCAGAACGGACAATTCGACATCATTCTCCATTCATGCGACGCGAAAGAGTACTTGCGCACTGTGAGACACACTTTATGTGAGTGTATGCTTCAGTGTCTTGCGCTCAGAAAACCAGACCGAACTGAGTTCTCTCTTGTGTTGTCAAATTTATCTATATGTCTGCTCTTCTCTTACTACCACATATTGACATTTTTTAACGTTTTATGTGACGTGTAGCAAGTGTATGTTAGCTTATGTCCCGCTGGTTCATATGAAGGCTACGCATCTAACCTCCGAACCACGGAGGAGATTTCGTTCTAAATGAATCTCTTCCCAAATTGTCCCTCCCTAACATTTTTGTCTCATTTTTATTCATTGACAGTGGATTTACATCATAGTTTTTGTCATTCAGAAAGAGTTTAGTTTGTTATCGTCTCCAGATGTTAACTGATGGACTGGAGTGGTGTGGGTAGGTTTGTTTTGATTTTTTTGTTATGTTTTTATCAGCTGTTTAGACTCTCATTCTGACGGCACCCATTGACTGCAGAGGATCCATTCCTTTAATTCCCCAGCCTGAATGTTCAGGATCTTCCTCAACCATGGCATTAAATTAGGCTGTTATGTGTAAAGAACATCTGGGCCAAACAGATGACTGTATCCCAAGATTCCTAAGCTTCCCTTCACACGATACGACAGCTGCATGTAATTCAATAGCGTGTGAGTTAACAGCATATTGGCAGATTTGGGAATTGTGAATAGGGTAGTTAGGGTAGTATTTCATTGTTCACATGAAAATGCTTTCAGGAAGTTAACATATCATGTGGTGCAACATGCTATAGTGCATCTCAGACAGTTATAAACATAATTTTTCTTAAGTATTTCATAATTATAATCACTCTCATGAGACAACACCGCAGGTTTCTCTACACCCATTACAAATGAACTAGTTAATTGAAGTGGATCATTACAATGGATGATTACATTGCAATTGTGTTATAAAAGCCTATACTTTTAACCTGAAACTTAATCCATATAAACATCATGCTGAATATGTGCAATGCAGAATTGGGTCCCTTGACCCAAGAGACTCATATTATGTGTCATATGTGGTTGATATATGTGCAAAACCACAAAATATGGTTGGAAAGTTGGAATTGGTGGGAAAGTTCTTCTGCTGATTTCTGCATGAAGTGTTTTTGGTGTGCAGATGATTCATGAATTGTGTCCAGTCCTGGTTAAACCCAGCTGTCATATGCATTCTCTATAGGTTTCAGCAACCACAGGCATTTGCAGTTTGAAAGCAACCGTTCATTTATTTAATTTACACACCAGATTTGTGTGAGCAGTTTTTGTACACATATTGCTGAGGCAAAATCAGTATGTTTTTCCCTGCGTAACCCTTATAATACTATTAAGTTATACACTTTGCACAGTGAGGAAAGAAAATGTTTACAAATAGATTCTCTTAGCTTAAAAGTTTTTGCATTTCAGGTTAATTAACGGTATTAAAGGAATAGTTCACCCAAAAATTAAAATTTGCTGAAAATGTGCTCCCCCTCAGGCCACCCAAGATTAGGGATGAGTTTGTTTCTTCATCAAATTTGGAGAAGTGTAGCATTGCATCAGTGTCTCTAGCAATGGATGCTCTGCAGTGAATGGGTGCCGTCAGAATGAGGGTCCAAACATCTGATAAAAACATCACAATAATCCCCAAGTAATCCACAGCACTCCAGTCCATCAGTTAATATCTGGAGAAGACAAAAATTGAAACACATCCATATTTAAGATGTTTTTAACTTCAGACCATTGCTAAAATGAGTCCATAATCCATAATAACGCTTCCTTCAGTGAAAAAGTGGTCTGGTCTGATTCCGGTCAAAAACCGTCAAAATTATGAATTTGTTTCTTAAAAACACAGCTTTTGTCTTCTAAAGACATTAACTAAGTGGTGTGATGTGATGTTTTTAACAACTGTTTGGCCTCTCATTCTGACGGCACCCATTAGGGGCTTTCACACCGCAGGAACCTTTACATAGTACCAGAACTAATTGTGGAACTACTCACTTTTGGGTGTTTTCGCACCGCAGGAACTGGCCGATTTTAGTACCGGACTGCCTTTTTCGAGAAACAAATTAGCTCCTACTCCGGAGCAGGGTCTAATCAGCACAACTGGTACTACCTTGACGTAAGTAGACATTGATTGACCAGACGCGTTCAAAAAAATGCCCTCACCCGTTATGATTTAAAACGCTGTGTAACATACTGTAAACATTGTGTCAACTTATTTCGCAAGTATGATGAACAGTGATAGATAGACGGATGCTGAAGTGCAGGCACTTGTAGAACTGCCAGTTGTCGTTGGAGATTCTTAGTCCTCCTTTCCGTTCTTTCAATCACCTTTACGTATACGTCGACATTCCATGTCCATTATTGTGAAACACCCGCGATGCACAACAAAAACACAGCTCCAACACATCGTCCTCCATCCTCCTGTTGTTAACGTTGTTCTTCTTTGTTAACGTTGTTGTAGCCGCGCACAAATGACATCGCTGTCGATCGGCTTACCTCACTTCCTAGTACAAACTCTTGGTGCGAATGCAACCCTTTGAATTGTACTGGGAGGGGGAAACTGTTCGCTCAAAATCGTCCCAGTACTTTAGTACTGTAGATTTAGTTCTGGAACTAAAGTGGTGCGAAAGGCCCCATTCACTGCACAGGATCCATTGCTGAGACGCTGATGCAATGCTACATTTCTCCAAATCTGATGAAGAAACAGATTGCCTGATGAAAATTTTAATTTTGGGGTTTACTAATAATGGCATACTGTTCATAACTTGAACTTCATAACTTGTTCCTTAGTTTGGCAAAATGATATCCAGTTTCATATGAGTACTTGAACCTAAACAATAAATATCTAATGAATGAAATGGAAATGCTGGTCTAAATCATCTTTTTAAACTACTTTTTAGGTTCCTTTTTCTGGTATTCATTAAAGTAATCTTTTGTAGTGATACATAGGCTTCATGAAATTATTGTAGTACGTTTTACGAGAATATGCTATTTCAGTCTTTGTAATTATTTGTGAAATTTCCTAGCAATTTATGACTGAAAATTGTATCAAAGTAAATCCCACACCAACTTTTTTTTCCAGTGTAATGGACATTATGTTCCAAATTACATTGATAAAGCTGAACACAGAGCACTTTAAGATTGGTGACTGGCTCCAACAATCATTTAGTCAACTCTTTTACAGTGTTTATAACCGGTTGGATTTGAACTGATCTCTGCAGTCATATCTAAAGAGATGAACCAGCGAAGTTCAACGGCGACTTGAACACAAATCGAGTTCTCACGATGGTCAATGCAAAGAGATGTGAATTTGGCACTGCTCGCATGTCAACATGCTCTCACAGAATAAAAGAGTCAGCCATTCAGTTCAGCACTCTTTAAAATGCATTCAATAAGGCAGCTGTTTATGCTCATGAATATTCAATGAGCTGAGACACAGTCAACCGCTTGGATTGATTCAGTGTTTAACAAGTCGTCTATTCTCGATCGATTCAGATGTGAGAATTAATAGACAACATTTGAGATTTGTACAGATATAGAGCTTGCCTTTTACAAATCAGAAAAGGAGATTGTCTTTACTTTTTGTTAGCTACAAAGAGCCTTCACACAAACCATCAGCATTCGTGTGGTTTTTGGAATAAATTGGCCCTAAGAAATGAAGTCCTTTTTTAACCAAGGTCACATGAATGAAGTAGTTCATCCAAAAATGAAGATCATGTGATGATCATCCGTCACCCTGATCATATTTACGTTGAAGCAGTACATAACTGGAGATTTTACCACAGCTATGGGGTGTTTTTGTCATGCCTAAAACCCCCTTGAACTATTGAGTGGTTTATTGCTTTTATAAAGCTTGGTGCATTTAAGGAACAGTTCACTCAAAAATTTAAATTTGCTGAAAATGTGCTCATCCTCAGGCCATCCTCAGGCATAGATAAGTTTGTTTCTCCATCAGATTTGGAGAAATGTAGCATTGCATCAGTGTCTCATCGGTGGATGCCCTGCAGTGAATGGGTGCCGTCAGAATGAGAGTCCAAACTGCTGATAAAAACATCACAAGTAATCCACATGTTTCTAGTTCATATTTTGACATCTGGAGAAGACAAAAGATGAAACAAAACAGGAGGAAGTGTTATTATCAACTCAAATTTGGGCCAAGTTAAAATGCCTTTATGATGGATGTGTTTCTTTAGCATATAATGTGTTTATAACCAGGTGTGTTTATGAACAACTTTTCATTAAATCAAAATTTGCAGTCATAACTATCAGTTTTATGTAGTTCTTCGTTGATGTGCTTACTGCAAGGATGAATACAGATAGTACTGTGTTTTCTGGTCAGGCTCTACAAGGACCATATGGGTTCATGTTTTTCTAAGCTTCATTTTTCTCTATACTGAGGTGCCAACCAGCGGGTGTAAAGTCACATGAGAGGGCAAATTGTGGCTTTAAACAACCTCAGAAGAGCTCAGTTACCCCCAAGCCCTAAAAACCAACAACACAAACATGCAATTAGAGATGTGCTGATTCAGAGGTCCTGGGGAACATTGGGTTGAAGGCTACCAATTAGGTTTTGGAGGGAATCCCCCCCCCCCAACACAGTCAGCGAGAGTCAAAGTAGGATACTTAAGGAATATTTCACCTAAAAATAAACAGTTTTGTTGCCATTCACTCAACTTCATGCAACTCCAAAGTAATATGATTTTCTTTCTTCTTTGTAACACCAATTGAATTATAGAGCTAAATAATAATTATAGAGCTAACTTCCTGCATTTATATATTTCCTCTGGAAATGAAAGCCATGCATGTAGATGAAACTGTGCTATGTGACAAACACTCGCTAATGTTTTGAGGGGTTCTGATTTTGGACGTGACGCGTGATGGAGTAGATGTTGTGATTTATTTCATTATATTCACTCTTGATGGTGGTTCTGTCATCGACTCGTTCCATGAAACAGGTCAACAGACTCACAGATTGATTGACATAAATGTATCTGGGTTGCGGCTCTGAATCAGTGACCTGATGTTGAATGAATGTTTGTTGTTAAAAAGAAAGTAGGTCAGTGTTGCAACATGCAAAAAAATTTTTTTTATAAAGACATGAAATCCATTAGCCATGAGATAATTTTTTACTATAGGTAAAAGCTAAAATCATTGCAGCTTATGTTTTATATTTACTTCAACTCAAAATAAGTTAATTTCCAGTTTAAAAAAAAAAAAAAAAAATATATATATATATATATATATATATATAATATATATATATATATATTGAATAAAACTTGATTTTTTAAGTCAGTTTAATGTAATTTGCATAGGTTGAAATGACTTATACAAGTTGATTGTACTTAAAAATTTATGTCCTAAAATTCAAGATATTGGTGCTAAAAATGCCCCGTATGAGTTTTTGTCATACAGTATCACACAAGGAGTGAGAGCAATATCACAAGTGCTGATTTTGTCCTGAATATCACGTTTAAATGTGATTTTATGCAACAGTTCAGTAAATAATAGGTTAATATTGTGTTATATTTTAAACACAATATTATATGTTTTTGCTCATTTTTGCAGAGAACTAAAGCCACAGCAGAACTGTTGTGCATCTCCTCATCAACATAGCCGTGTTTAGTTTCTGAAAGAATCCACGTTTTGAACGAATCACCATTTACTTCATTCCTGAATGAATCAGCCTTTTGAACGAGTTGAATTAAGACATTTACCGCCACCTGCTGGCAGATTTAGTTTCTTATTTGGAGTATCATTTCATAAAAAAAAAAAAAAAATAATAATAATAATAATAATAAAAAACATAACGGGATAGTTCATATCATTTCAGACCTTTCTTTTGTGGAACATATAAGGTATTTTGAAGACAGTTGGTAACAAAGCTGCTTTGGTTACCAGTGGCTTTCATTATATGAACAAAAAATACTGAGATGTTTCTCAAACTATCTTCTTTCATGTTCCATAGTTCATGTTAGACCGTTTTAGCCTAAATGTTTATGTGTAATACATTTTATGTAAAATCAAATCAGATATTTCTTTCTAAAGCTACAATTTGTAATGTCTACTTGATACCTTCTCATTAAACATAAAAATAGCTTTAAATAATGTTTTGTGGGTATTTTCACAGTAAAATTTATTTTGCGATTAAGATTAATTAATCGACACATCATGTAATTAATTAGATTAAAAATTTTAATCGACTGACAGCCCTAATATATATATATTGTTGCTGTACGCTGTACTCCAACTAAAACTTTTTTCAACATAATTTTGCCCATGCTTATAATGTTTGTCATTTAAATTAGTAAATATTAGTAACACTGAAGGACCATTTCAAATGATTTAGTGAACTGAAAAAGTTTTTTTGATACATGTGGTCATGGTTTTGCCTGTATTAGTTCACAAAGCTTGTCCGGTTCAAAAAGCCTTTTGATTTTCTTTCAGTAAATTGTTGCTTATTAAACCCGGTATGAGACATTGAGACACATGATCTATGATAAAACATCCCCCGTCTTCCTTTCGCATCCACATTCCTGCAGTTATCCCTTTCCTTCAGACAGCTTGTGGGAATCTCGGCTCTCTGTCGGCCCTTGGGAAGCTGAGCGAGGTGCCTGTGTGTGTGTGTGTGTGTGTCTATTGTGAGAGACGTGTACGGGCTCCAGGCTCTGGTGGTCATGAGAACCTTCTGGTAATGTGTCAGACAGAGCTCTGAAGCTCACGGGTGAGTGAACACAACCTCAGTTCAGCCCATGTTGATGAACACAATGCCATCCTCCTGCTTTCAGCGGCCCTTTGACCCCATCAGCTGTGCTGAGCCCGTCACAACCCACAACCAGCTTACAAGCTCATATTCTGCAGCTATTCAGGAGTTTGTTTCATTGCTCCTAATTTTGGCCTAATGTTTTGTAATTCAAAAAAGTGCTGCCTTTGTGTTGCATCAGAGTGATTGTGTTTGAGATGAGCGCACATGAATCATGTCAGAACTATTTGGAGCAAAGTTTCCAGAACTTTTTTTTTTTTACTTAAAGTCCTAGATATTTTAAAGGTTTAACAACACATTTGCAAGTTCATGGTTCTTCGGTGTTGGTTTGTAGTCACATGACGTGCAGTTAAACAAAAACAGTATTTAGTGAGTAAGAGCTTGTTTCTGCAATGGGATTAAGAGTGAAAAAAAAAGGTTTGTGATATTTTATCTCAATATTTGGACTTTTTTCTCACAATTCTGACTTTTTTCCTCACAACTTGCAATTCCTAACAAAGGAACTGAATTGCGAGATGTAACCTCAGAAATCAAAGATATATACATTTAGAATTACAAAATTATTATTATTATTTTTTTTTACACAGAATTGAATCTCTGAATCTCTCAATTCATTATTTTTTTTATTTATTTTTTTTTTAGTGGAGTGAAAAATCGTGAGTATACATCTCACAATTTCAACTTTAAAAAATTAAATAAAAAAAGAGAGAGAAAAAGTCAGAATTGTCACAGTTACCTTTTTTATTTTATGCCATGGTGGAAACAAGCTTTTCTTTTATTAAAATGTGTTTATTTATTTTATTTTCAACTCACAAACCTCCTGCAGTTCCTTCATAAGTCCCAGTTTGGGAGACATGATTGTGAATATTCAAAATTTTCATGTTGAATACAGTTAATGAAGAATAGTGAAAAGGTTTCCTGGAAAACATTGCTCAGTGACAGTCTTACACAACCAATACTTCATGTATTTATGATTCCCAAAACTTTACACAAGAAGAAACTATAACTACTATAAGTAGCATTAGTCCAGCCACAAAATCTTTCAAGTTCTTGTCTTTGATCTTTTTTTTTTGTTCTTTATCTTTCTCTCATTTCTACCCCTCTCTCACTCCATCTGCTCCTGCTTTCTGTTCTTCTCTGCATCATTCATTGTCCGGAGGGAATCTTCCCCTTTTCTTTGCATGTCTTGGGTTCTCATGGGTCAGGCAGCAGATGGAAGGCTGGTTTGTGGCTCATCTGTTTTTTTGAATATGTTAATATATTCATGGGAGTGTGTGGTGGACTTCAGTGATGTGGGTCTCCTCCTCCATCTCCTCCATTAGCAGTGTGTTGGTCTGGGAATGTGTCCGTGATTTTGTGCAGCCGTGACTGGGAAACATCTCTGGTTTCTCTGTGGGTTCAGGGTAAGACAGTGATGTGAAGAAGACAGAGCTGAGCAAGAGAGAAGCACAGTCAGAAAACGAAGGAATACTACCAGAGAAGTTTGAAGGAGGAAGGTTTTTTTTCTGGATTTCTATAAACATGGAAACTCTATATGACGACACTGACGATGAGCGTCAGGAGAAACGAGGTACCGCTTACAGTAGCTTCATTATTGGGAAAGTCAATACTGCACTTGTGTTTCACTGCATCACATGAGTTTCATTAGAGCTGGTTATTAACTGGAGGTTTAGATTTTTAAACGTGTTAAACTCTAGTTCAGTTTGATGTCAAAAAGTGTTTTTGTTCTTCTGTTATTTAATGCATTGGCCTGTCAGTGGTCCAAGCAGGGCCTAAATCTGACTTTATATCACACCTGCCAATGGATGGTGACTTATATATATATTTATATATATATATATATTTTTTTACTGGCCATGAAACTAAGTGCATTTTGAAGAAAAACCCAGCAGGAACATTATTATTAACATTAATTGTAATTATTATTAATTTTTTATTATTTAATCTAATTTTAAAATGTATTTATACAAATGTAATTAATAATAATAACAAACTATTAACAGTACAGTTACAATACAATTTTTTTTTTCAATTTATAATTTCAACTGTCTCAGTCTTTAATGTATTTTTGTTTTCAAAGGTTAAAACCATAGACTGTATAAAAACATTATTTATTGTTTGAATTTCGTATTCATAGAATATTGAAGAGTGGTTTTGAAGCTCAAAGTGTGTAGAGCGGGCCTTCGCCATCTTGACAGCGCGTCACCGCGTGACTCTCCCGGATAAACGAAAATGGGCAAAAAGGCGGGAGCTGGTTGGTATTGTGGGATTGTGAGATGCGGCTGTCAATCTGTTGGTCAAGTGGTTAATTATTTAGTTCTTTAAGGCTAAATATAATTTAAACGGATGTGTTATAAAAAAATTCACCCCCCTCAGAGTTGTCATGAAGGGCAAAATTTGCTATTTAGACCAAAATTATTTTTTGAACCAGGCTGTAAACATGTTTTTTTCTGCTGTAAAGCTGGGCATTTTAACATGGGGAGTCTATGGGAGTGACTCCCTTTTGCAGCCAGCCTCAAGCGGCCAGTCGATGAGTTGCAGTTTTAGTCACTTCCTTGTTGGCTTCACGAGAGAGAGTGGGAGGTTGCCGCTCGGTTAAAACATAGAGCTTTTATTTTGGTGTAAAAACCACAGGGGAACTTCTCTTTGGAAATAATTCTCTTTTGTTGTCAACAGATTTATAACTTTGGTAGATGTTTGGAATATGCTGCGTTTTCAAATGCTTTTACTGCGAGCCGTAAAAAGATCACAGCACATTAGTTCACATATATATAATTTAATATAATTTATATAATTACAACGCAGTCTTTGCAAGTTGATAATTGCACTAAACCATATTGGGTTCACAGGCATTGTTAGAATTACAAGTCCAAGTCTTCAGAGATGTTTGTAAACTAACAACTCTTTATTCTGGTTATAGAATAATCACTTGTGGACTGACACTCTGTCTGTTGTAGAAGACCAAAGAGGAGTCCACTGTTGGGTTCAATTTTTTTTTTTTTTTTTACTTTTACTTATTCTGCATACCTACAGTTTTTATAATGGTTTTCCAGAACGTTCCAGTTTCTTGTTGTGAGTGTCTGGCAGACATTTGCATACTGTAGCTGTGAGTTTCTCTGTTTGTTCTTCTCCTCTTCTCAGTCTTTCCTCTGCATACTACAACTTTTTTCCATGGCATGAACACATTTCATGCACAAAATGCATGACACTGTGAGAAAGCATCTGTTTCTGTCTCATATTGGTTGCTCTGATCAGCTGGAGGTTGGCAGAGGGTGAAGTGTTTTCTGGAGCTGAATGTGTCTGGATGACGTGCTTTGAGCGTCCGGAAGTGCGGGGTCCTGACCTTGTGCTCTTCTGATGGAGGCTCTGCTCGTCACACTGGGCTCTTTGTGCGCTGCACCTCCTCTGACTGCGGCTCTGGCTTTCTGCTCTCATCTGGAGCCAGCAGAAGTTTTGGGCTTTGACTTGCAGTTTGGCTCTGAGTCACTGCATCTGCTCATAAACCACTACTGCTCCTCCTCCATAGTCTTCTGCTTCTCCTTCTTTCTTCTGCTCCTCCTCCATGTCCTTCACTCTTACACGGTTCATCACAGCCTTTTTGGTTCCACAAAGGTTCTTTGAGTCAATGGTTTTTTATTTAACCATCTCTTTCTTATCTTTTTATAATCTGAAGAACCTTCTTTCACCACAGAGAAACAGAAAGGTTCTTCAGATGTTGAAGGTTCTTTATGGAACCATTTAGACAAAAAAAGCTTCTTCTATGGCATCACTGTGAAGCACCTCTATTTTTAAGAGTTTTCTCCCCTCTCATCTTCTTTCTTCTCCTCTTATCTTCTGTATCTTGCTGTTGTTTCTTTATAGCTTCTCCTCCTTTAATTCTTCTTCTTGCTCTTCTTTCTGTTCTCTCATCTCTTTTTTTCCTATTGTCATCCTCTTTCTCTTTTACTCCTCCTTATTCTTCTCCTCATTTTTGTCTTTCTCTTTTTCTCTTTTTCTTCCTCACCCTTTTCTGCTTCTCCTTCCTCCTTTATCTTCCTCCACTGCATCTTTCTCCATTATTTCTCCTCTTTTTTCATCATGTTCATCTTTCTATTTTCTCCTCCCCTCCTTTCTCTTACTGCAGTGTCTCTTCCTCCATTTCTCCTCCTTTTCTTTTTCCTCTTTCTCCTTAACTTCTACCTTTACACATCTTGTTTTTCTCCCCCTCTACTTTTTCTTCTTCTCTTCTTCCCTTTCTCCTCTGTCTCCAAATCATCTCCCTCCTCATTTTTTTTCATTTTTTCCTCCTCTTCTCCTCTTTTTCCCCCCTCTTATTTTCTTCTCTTATTCATTTTCTTCTCTTCTTTTTCATCTCCTCCTTATCCTTATCTTTCCCCCCCTTTTCCCCTCCTCTTCCCCTTTACTTATCTTCCTTTTTTTTTTTTCTTTCTCTCCTTTTCCCTATTTTCTTATGCTCTTTCTCCTCCTCCTCTTCCTTTTCCACCTCTTTTCCCTCCTCCTCCTGCTCCTCTTCATTTTCTCCTCATCTTTCTCACCCTTTTTCTCCTTTTGTTCACCTTTTCTTTCTTCTCATCTTTCTCTTTATCTCCCTTTTTCCTCTTCTTTCTCTCATTCATCTCATCTCATCTCCCTCCTTTTCTCCTCCTCCTCATCTTTCTCCTTCTCTTCCTCCTTTTCTCCTTATCTTTCTTATCTTTTCTCCTCTTTTACTTCTTCTCCACACCCCCCTTCCTCCTCTTCTCCTCTTTATCCTTTTCTCCTCATCTTTCTCATCCTCTTCTTTCTTCTCCTCTTCCTCCTTTACTACTCCTCTCTTCATTTTTTCCCTTTTCTCCTCCCTGTCCTCCTCTTAGCTCTGTACAGTAGGGTGTTTAGTGTCTCCTCCAGTGCTCTGTAAAGCGTGGCAGTGTGATTCGGTGGAGTTGCGGAGGCTTTGAAGATCAGTGAAGGTTTTGCAGTTTGTTTGTCTGTCTAACTTGAGGCCGTGTTTCTGCTAACAGTCAGTGATCTTCGATCCCAATCAGCACTCTTTGTTTTTCCACTACCGTCAACACAAAGTGAACAAAACCTGTGCCATTTAAAGGCAGGATCTGGTTCAAGAACAGACCACATTTCAGCGAGTATGTGAGGGAGTAAACGTCTGAACGCAGCAGTGAAATATGACTGTGGTCAGGAATCAGGCGTAATCACAGCTGTTAACTGGTATGGAAAGCTGGAAAGAGTGAAATGTGGCTCGTGATTCGGGAATGTGGTGTGTTTGTGTGTGTTTTTGGGAGATGTGTTTCAGCAGAGATGTGTAATGACAGCATTTAAGTGTTTGTGGAATGAAGCTCAGTTTACTGAATACAGCATAAGCTCTTCTAAAAACTAACATTATTAGAGGCAAAACAAGAACATTAGTGAAGAAATAAATTTACATCTTTATGTAGTATTTAATATTTTAGAATTCCGAAATATTTAGTTATGAAGAATATTTGTGTATTTTAGATTTAAAAAAATCATATAAATATTTTAATATGAGAATTTATTTATTAAAGTATTGATCCTGGAGAGAGAAACATGCTTAACTGTCATGAAAAGTCACTTTGAATAAATAAATAAATAACAACACCAAATTATCCTGAAAGTTCCGCTATTTATATTCTATATAAATATTTACATAAATATATAAAAAAAATACATTTAAAGGAGCATTGCGTAGGTTCGGAAATTTCTAACCGTTACTGACACCAGTGGCCGTTAGAGGAACTGCAGCCAGTCTCATGCTCGTTCTCAGTGCGCACGCTCTCTCTCTCTTTTTGCCACACTAGATACGTTTTTTTTTTTTGCACACGTTTTTTTTTAACTTACGAGGAGTGTCCGTGGGTGTCTGAATTGTGCTGCCGGAGGCTGTTCGCTTCTTCCCATCCACAGAGTCCATCTGAAAACACTATTGCCACTGCTTACTATAATGGCTGGCGTGCCGTACGGTTGTAAGCCCAAGTAGACGAGACACGCGCATGACGTCACATTTTGTGAATTTTCGCGCCAATTCTGGCCCGACTCCTCCACACACAATTGAGCCTACAGGCTGATAGAGGCAACCGTGGTGGACAGTCGAGGTGTCATTCTTAAAAACCTCCACATAGCTCCTTTAAGTAATTAGAATGAGATTTAATGCATTTAAGTGATTATCCTGGAGGAAGAAATGTGATTTATTGTCACAAAAAAAGGAAGAACGAATAAAAAAATTAAATAAATACAAAATAATGGTAATAAAATAGGTTTCATTTTCTCTCTCGTTTTAGGGTGTGTCTATATATTTTTAAAAATTATATTATTTATAATGATGAATAAATGCAATTTATGTAACACATTGCATCATTTAAAAAAATAAATAATGTAAATATATGTGCGTTTACTTTGAAAACAACTCTGATAATCACACTATACTTTTAAGAATTCAGACTCCAATTACAGATTCCGATTTTTTTAAATAATATTAGTTTGACTGTTTTGTTGTAATGTGAAGATATTTATGATTCGAAATGAATATTGATATTAATCATCTGATGACTTTGGTCATTCTGACCTTTCTTATTTGACCAAAACATCACATGTTCCCCAAGAGTTTTGTGGAAAGGCTGGGAATAGAGAGTAGCATTTAAGTGGCTTCATTAGAGAGTGAGTGTGTGTGTGTGTGTGTGTGTGTGTGTGTGTGTGTGTGTGTGTGTGTGTGTTTTTTTTATGTTTATGCAAATGCGAGGTTCTGTGGGTCGTGAGAGACTGTGCTGTGGGTGATACTCACTGGGTTGTGGTTAACTCGCTGCTATGGAAACAGCTATTCACTAGTTGGGACAGAAAGCTTTCACCCCGGTGAGCCTCATAAAAGCTGGGCACAAACTGTCGGACGCAGACGGGCTCTGAAAGGGCCTCTCTCTGCTGCTTAATATATCTGCTTTAATTTGCCTTTGTGTGCTGGGAAAAAGGCCTCCGCGTTGAGGAACGTTCAGGATTCAGACGCTGCACAATTGGGCCCTGAATTAAAGCGCTGCTGTTTTTCAAGCCCCGGATGAAGCTGATAAATGTACACATGTAGACTCCAATCTCATCATTTGAGGCTTTTTAAACACACTTTCTTTTTTATTAATTGATGAATCTCACAAAACCTCTTAAGAACCATGGTTGTTATAGTTCACTTAAACTAAAACTAAAATTAAAAACAAAAAAGTAACTTGAAATAAAATAAATGTTAACTGAAAATATAAAACCTTTATTTCAGTTATTTGCTAAGGCAACACTTTTTTATTTACTTTAACTTCATAGGCCTATACTAAAATAACTAAAACTGAAATCGAAATGAATAAAAACAATATATATATATATATATGCATTAAAAAAATCCAGAAACTAATAAAAATGACAGACACAACAAAATAGCAAACTAACTAAAATGAAAAACATATAAAATAAAAAACTGATTCAATCAATTAAAAAAATAAATAAATAAATCAAAACCAAAAATAAATATGTTAACAAAGGAAAAAGAAACCTATTTTATTTTATTTTATTTTATTTTATTTTATTTTATTTTATTTTATTTTTTTTTTTTTTTTTTTTTTTTATTTTTTTTTTTAATGTAAATTTTTTAAAGTTATAATTAAGGGATCAAAATAAAATTTTACTACATACTTAGTAATATGTCTTTCTAATGTGACATTAGTTTTAATAATTAATAATTTAATAAAGTTTTTAATAGTTTTTTAAATATTTAAATAGTTTAAATGATTAGCATTGATATTTTTGTCATTGCAGTAATAAATCCTAATGAAAATGTTGAGAATAATGAGAATTATAAACACACTGTGATAATGACAATATCAGGAATATAATGTCACAATGGCAAAAGTCTTCTATTAAAAATAAGTAATTAATTAAATAAATATTTTATTTAAATAATTATTTAACTAACTAAATCATTATTTAAATACATTATTATTTTTATAGTTATTTAATAACAGTTTTTTGATGTTTTGAAAACTGCTATATGACTGTCATGATACTATAAAATGTAGTTAAATTTGCATTGTCACTACTTTCATTTAGTTACGACCAAACACTGCTTTACACGCATCAGATTCTTTTGAAATATACAGCTGATTAGTTTCACAGCAGAGTATTTTTCTTTCATTTCTTGTTTAAATGAGGCTTTGGTTCATATCCTTTACACATGTAAACTATAAATCATGTGTATCATGACTGTACAGCAGCTCATGTGAGTCCATTATCAGTCATCATCATTTTGGATGGTCCAGAACTGACCACACTGTTATAAATAAGACAATGAACGACTAACAGAAGGCAAACACACTCACGACTCAAGATTTTTTAAAACATTTTTATGGTCTTGATTGTTGTATGCATGCATTCTCTGGTAAATAAACCAACTAAAGCCAAAGTTTGCATGTTTTTTATTGGTTTGTTTGTTTGGAGATCTGGAGCAGAACTTTTTAAGTACTAATTTAACATCTTCATACTGCCCAGACTGAGCAGAAAACACACACACACACACACACACACACACACACACACACACACACACGCACACACAGTTCATTATTTTAGTCTTTGTTTTCACACTCTCTGCTTTACACTGTTTTTAATTAGGAGCTTCACAGTATGATGGCACGTTTATTAAAGGAATAATTCCTCCAAAAGCAGAAGAATTAAGAGTCAGTTTTACAGACTCTTGTGTTGTAATGCTGTTATTTGTCCATATTTTTCTGTGGAAAACAAAAGTGGAATTTTTAAATGTTTTTTTAAACGCCTCATGCAGCTCTGTACCATACATTCACAACATTTCATAGTAACCACAAGAACAAAAAGCATCATCAAAGTACCATATTAAGCAGGCATTATATTTCAAGTCTTTTGAAGTGATACGAGTGTTGATGTGATGACAACATGACATTTTTCAAGATTATCACTTATGACTTGAATTTCATTTGCTTCCTCATGCAAAACATGAAAAACATAAAAGCATACAGGTTTGGAATAATATGAGCTTCAGTAAATGACAATATTTATTTTTGGGTGAATTATTCCTGTAATTGTAAGGTTGCACAATAATGGGAAAAACAGACACAGCTGGTATTTAGTTTTTCTGTGATTATATATTGTGAAATGACAAAAATACATTAATTTTCACCAGATTGCTAGAATAGCCCCCCCCCACCCAACAATAAGGTAATTCATTTATTTCACAATGTGCTTTTTTTTTGCAATACTTTCTTCAGAATTGCAAGATTTATACTTTAATTAATTTCTCACAATTCTGACTTTTTTTTTCTCAGAATTGCACGTTTATATCTCACGATATATAAACAAAAAATGTTTATATCTCACTACTCTGTCCAATAACCAATGTCTTTGATACTGACCTTCGTTGATCCAATTAAATCATACTAAGCAAAAACGACTTTTAGTTATTTTAGTTATTGCTGAAAAAACTTTTTTTTTATATTAAAAACAAACAAGCAAGCCCAGCCCAGATTTACAAAGTAACCCAAAAGTAACGTAACGCATTACTTCCCATAAAAAGTAACTAAGTAACATAATTAGTTACTTTTCTATGGAGTAACACAATATTGTAATGCATTACTTTTAAAAGTAACTTTCCCCAGCACTGTATATATCACAGCTCTAGTATACAGTGTTTAAAGCATGTGTGTCCAGGAATGTGAATCCTGCATGCTGTGTTGTTTAAGTGAGTACAGCTCTTCAGACTGTAACGAGTGTTTGTGTGTGTGCAGGTTGTTTTGAGTGCTGTATTAAATGTCTGGGCGGCGTGCCGTACGCGTCTCTGGTGGCCACCATCTGTGCTTCTGCGGCGTGGCGCTCTTCTGCGGCTGCGGACACGTCGCTCTGACAGGAACCCTCACCATCCTGGAGAACCACTTCTCTAAGATCACCGCAGACCACGCCATGCTGACCGACATGTGAGTGATGAGGAATCTGGGAAAACACTGTCAAAATTGTGACATATTATTACAAAATAAAACAGCTGTTTTATTTGTGTGTGAATGTATGTTATGTTGTTTTTTATTGTTGTGATAGATGTTTTTTTTTCATCATTATTACTGTATTCTTTGTTGTATGATGTTCTTAAGTAATTCTAATATGCTGATTTGCAGCTCAAAAAACATGAAGACTGGTGTAATGATGCTCAAAATACAGTTACATATCACAGAAATAAATTACATTTTACACACAGATTCACATAGAAAACAGCTATTTTAATTTGTAATAATATTTCATAATTTACTGTAATTTTTATTTAAAAAACACATCTTTAGTGAGCAGAAAGAGCCTTTTAAAAAACATCACAAAATCTTTCATTATTCCAAACTTTTGACTGGTTGTATATATATTTTAAATTATACTTTCATAAATTTACAACACCATTGCTTATGTATTTGTATTTAATGTCTTGCATTAAATGTCTGTTTTCTTTTATAGAGTTATGACAATAGATGAGATCATCTTAAAATGAATATCAATACAAACTTGCATCATGTAGAAATACTTAATTTTTAAATCTTTTTTTTCACATTACAGTAATGAGAATTTGGAGGGAAATGTAAATAAATGTCATGAAAGTTAAAATTTTATAACCATAAACAAAATATAATTATTTTTATTTTATTTTTTTGTAATTGTTTTTTTTATTATTTATATAAATATATATTTTTTGGATGTTAAGGGCATTTTTTTTTTTTTAAGTTTTCATCTGTTAGATCTTTGTAAATGCATGCTTTCAGTCAGCAGAAGACGGTCTTACAGATGTTGAAAAGACATGAATTTAATTAAATCCTCGTGGGAAGACATTAGATGCTGTTTAATGAATTTATGTAGATTCCCAGTAAATCATTTTATATTTTCGTCTCCAGTGTCTCAGTAGATTTTCCAGGACATCATGCACTGAACTGAATGTGTTTTCTTGAAGTTTACCTGATCATTTAACATCCACTGATTCACAGTTTATTTTATCGTCTCTTAAAATGAAAAGACTCACCTGTTACGAGTAATTCTGGGCAGTGTTTTGTGTTCAGTTTATTATGGTGTTGTATGTTGATTGTTTGTAGTAGCTTTACTTTTTTGTTTTTTTCCATCTCGAGACTTTAATTAAAGTCACATGCAGTGATGAGATGTTCTCAAACGATGCTGAGTCTTCAGGACAGAGGTTAATGACAGAATTACCTTGCACTAACACACACACACACACACACACTCATGATGCTCCAGATGGTCAGAACAGAAACTAAACACACACAAGCAGTAACATCTGTGAAATCTCTTCTGCAGAATCCAGCTCATGCAGTACGTCATATACGGCATCGCCTCCTTCTTCTTCCTGTACGGCATCATTCTGCTCGCCGAGGGGTTTTACACCACCAGCGCCGTCAAGGAGCTCCACAGCGAGTTCAAGACCACCGTCTGCGGACGCTTCATCAGCGGCATGGTACCAAACCTCCTGCACATATAAAAATAAAGAGTATCAAAATAAATTGGGGCTTTTTTTTTTTTGCATAAAACATTAAAATAAATTTCAAAATGAAAGCAAATAAGTGATTAAAAAATAGAATTATTTATATATATAAAACTCTTAAACTTTAAATATTATTCAACTTAAACGTAAAAGTAATTAAAATAAAATAGTAAAATAAATTACAAAATAAAAACAAATAAAAATGTAAAAAATTTGATAAATGACCTAAAATAAATGTTATATATATATATATATATATTATATTAGTAAAAATATATAATAAATGACCTAAAATAAATGTTATTATACACACACACACACACATATAAAATTAACCTTTATATTGTACCAAAGTAGATTGGAAAATAATTTAAAGTAGTTAAATTGCTAAATAAAAGCAATTAAAAAATTTAAATAATATCAAATAATTCTCTAAAAATAAAATAAATCAGAATAAATTAGAAAATAATTTCAATAAAATAGTAAAAAAAATTATTACAAAATAAAAACTAATATGTATCAATTTGATATATATATATATATATATATATATATATATATATATGATGTATATATATATATATATATATATATGTATATATATATATATATATATATGTATATATATATGTATATATATATATATATATATATATATGTGTGTGTATGTAACTAACCAAAAGAATGAGTGATTTTGTCTGGAGGGCCATTGCTAGAACTGTTCAAACATCTCTTTCTCAGTTCGTGTTCCTGACCTACATCCTGGGAATCGCCTGGCTCGGGGTTTTCGGCTTCTCAGCGGTTCCCGTGTTTCTTTTCTACAACATGTGGTCGACCTGCGCTGCCATGCGCTCACCGATGGCCAACCTGACCTCCATCGACAGCATCTGCGTGGATGTGCGGCAGTACGGTACGAGACTCTGAATATGATGTGATGAAGTACCGGCTCATGCTTTCCCTGTGAACTTCACTATGAGCTCTGTTGATGTTTTGATGAGGATTTGAGTTGTGTGATAGTTAATGTTGTTTGTGTGTTGATGCAGGTATTATTCCATGGAACGCAACACCAGGCAAAGCTTGCGGCTCTACGCTAGGTGATATTTGCAACACCAGCGAGGTATGAAAACAAATGTGCCACACGCTAGTTTACCGACTTTGTCATGCAGCAGTGTATACATGTGATATACATAATTCTAGTTCTACCTGCTTTATTCATTTAATTATTATTATTTTACAAATATGAAATGTTTATTTTAATTTTGTAAGTCCTTTTTAATTTTATTAAATATTTAATTTTTTTAAATGGTTTGCTTTTTACAAAATTTTATTTGTAATGTAGTTTTTTTATTTTATTTGGTTAGTTCTTTTTTATAATTAATTATAAATCTTTTAATGAATTCATCTTTAATTAATAATCTTTTTATAATAATTATTTAATAATGTATCATTTATTTTCTTTTATTTTTTTGCTTTTCATTTATAATATGTTTATTTTAATTTTAATATTTTTTTATTTACTATTATTTAATTTAGTATTTTTTTTAGTTTAATTTATTAAATAATTATTTAATAATTTATTATTTTATTTTTTTACAAATATACTTTTCACTGAAATGTTGTTTGCAACACGAGTGAGGTATGAAAACACATTAGTCAGACTCTTACTGGTTTATTTGTCATCCAGCAGTGAATCTAAATGATTTCTCGTTCGTCTCTTGCAGTTCTATCTGTCTTATCATCTGTATATCGTGGCTTGTGCCGGAGCCGGAGCGACTGTCATTGCTCTGGTAAGCCGATGTTTGTTTTATGGTCAGATATATGGGGTGTTTGTTCCTCTTCCTCCTCTTTTTATCCCTTCATCCCCAGCACCATCTACTGCAAACCATGTGCTTTAAGCCCCTGATCTAATGGTTAGTTTTGCGATGAGGTCCCAGTAGTCCACCTGAGATGACTTGATTTTGTTCTGCCAAAGGCATGCATGTAAATGACTGAAAAATCAGCCAGTGGGACGTCAGCCATAGAAACAATTCCTAGTCACATACTTTACTGATACCTGAAGGGAAAGTTAGTCTTATTTTGTCTGCAAAAATCCAAGACATATCATGATTCAACACAACATCACTAGTTCAGTCCTATTATAATAAATAAAGCTGTCAATACTGCAAGCGTGTCACCATCAGCTGATGCATGTTTGCATTATTGAAAAAATAATGAATTAAGTTTATTTTGTTTCATTGTATAATTTTATAAAATAATTATTTTATTAATTTTTTTTAATTTAAAATGTAATTTAATTTACATTATTACGTAATAATTTAATAGTTAATTTATTTTCGAATGTCTTGCTTTTCACTTTAAATTTGATTTGTACTGTTTATTTTAATTTTGTTATTTATTTATTTTATATTATTACAAATATGCTTTTCACTAAAAATATTATGTGTACTGTAATGTTTATTTTAATGTTATTATTTAATTTATTAAATATTTATTTAATTAATTTTTTACCGATATCTTGCTTTTCACTATACGTTTTATTTATGATGCATTTTTATTTAATAATATTACATAATTATTTGATTTTCTTAAAATCACATTTTTCACACAAAAAGAAAAAAATATTTGTACTGTTTATTTAATTTTTATTATTTCTTTGTAATTTATTAAATTATGTAATTGTTTATTTTATATATATATATATATATATTAGAAATATGGTCCTTTTTGCTATAACTTTTATTTGTAATTGAATTTTATTATCTATTTTATATATTTAAATATCTCTTAGACGCCTGCAGTGTGGACAGTGTTAGCGAATGAGTTTCAGGACTTATTTATCTGCACTTTCTTTATTCCGTCATTGATTTCTGTTCCTTCTCTTCCACCAGCTCATCTACATGATGGCTACCACGTATAACTTTGCTGTTTTGAAGTTTAAGAGTCGAGAGGACTGCTGCACTAAATTTTAACGAAGTTGCATGAAAGTGCCTAGAATGAGCAGCCACTGACAATATGGACTAAAATAATAGAAACGAGAACAAACGAGAGAAACCCTTGATTGCTTTGACATGTAATGTGTAAATATAGGACTGTGCACAGATGTAGCATTTGGACGCCGGTGCTGCCGTGTCTGTAAACATGCCTTTGCCTTCGTTTCTGCAACCACTAGAAAACGTTCATTTGAAGCCTAACACAAAGTCTCTTTAAACTCCTTCTACAATGTCTTTGTCTAAAGTTTTAAAGCTAAACAACAGACGCACAGCGTAACAGAGGAAAGTATTTTTCCCTTTTATTTTCTCAATAGAGATGCTGGAAAATTCTGATCATGAAATGTGATTCAAAGCAAAAAGACAAATATTGAAGACTGATATAATACTGACTGATATGTGTGTGTGTGTGTATATATGTATATATATATATATATATGCACACACACAAACACATACATAAACCACCGGTCAAAAGTTAATTACGATTAAAAAAAAAATAAAATAAGTGCATGTTAGAAGAAACATTTATCAATTATAATTAATCAATGTTGAAAACAGTTCTGCTGATGAATATTTTTGTGGAAACTGTGATATATTTTATTCTTCAGGATTCACAGACGAATAGAAAGTTCAAAAGAACAGCATTTATTTGAAATATAATTCAAGTCACTTTTGATCAGTTTAATGCATTATTGATGGATGAAAGTATTATTATTTTTTTGTATTACTAACTCCAAACTTTTGAAAGTTAGTGTATCACACTTTCCATAAAATATTGTGCAGCACAACTGTTTTCAACATTGATAATAATCAGAAATGTTTCTTGAGCAGCAAATCAGCATATTTTTATGATTTCTAAAGATCATGTGACACTGAAGACTGGAGTAATGATGCCGAAAATTCAGCTGCGCATCACAGGAATAAATTACAGTTTAACAGATATTCACATAGAACACAGCTGTTTTAGATTCTAATAATATTTCACATTTTTTACAGTATTTTTGATCAAATAAATGCAGCCTTGCTGAGCAGAAGAGACTTCTTTAAAAAAAAAATAAAACATTTAAAAAAAAATCACAATTATTCCAATCTTTTGACTGGTGGTGTATATGGAGGTTTTTGTATGATTTATATTGTTTTATTTGATTTAATTATCGTTAGAGCTCTGAGGTTTAATGACTTTATGGAGAAAATGAATGTGGTTTTTGCTTCTAGAATCTGTTCTGTTTTATTGGGGGAAAGTCTGTGTTTTTTTCTAAAGGCCTAATTTTTCTGAATTTTGCCAGTTGTGCCAGTGAGCCTTCCAGTGTTTTCTTCCTTCAGACCTGTTTACAGTTCTCAGTGTTGTTTTTATCACTTCTACTCATTTGTTTGAAGCAGTATTATGAAGATTGTTGGTATTTTTAATCTCTTGTGAAGTATTAAAAACAGACTCGCTAGATGTCAGTGTACAGCTTCACAACTAACCTAGTTCTGTTGTTTGCATAGATATGATTTGAATAATGTGTTTTACGGTACTGTTATTTTAAACACAGACCTTTCACTGTCAACAGAGTGAAAAAAAAAAAAACGTATAAAAACAAGTAAATAATTCTTTAAACATAAATGTTAAGTTGCATTATCTGTATGATCTGATTTTATTCAAAACTGCATTTATATTATCAGCACGCAACACAGCAGATCCTTTCATGTTTTATTATATGATTTGCTCATAACAATGTCTGCTTTACTATTAATAAATAAACAAAAACACCTGTCAGTCGGAATGAATTATGTGTGATTGGATCATTAATAAAACATTACATAACACAAACATTATAACTGAGAAAAATTTGGGTTTGTGCTGAACACATGATTATGTGATTTAACTTTTGAAAGGCAGTAGATGCATTCGTTTACAGATTTTATAGTCATTTAAAAACCTGGCCTTTTAACGTCACGCTAACATTCAAGGATTCTATTAAACTTTTATTAAAAACTAGGTGCAAAAACATGCATTTCACAGTGGCTTTAATTGTGACTAATATAGTGAGGACCTAAAGGTTTTAAAGGAACTGTTCACCAAAAATGACATTGTGCTCATCCTCAGGTCATCTAAGATTAGGATGAGTTTGTTTCTTCATCAGATTTGGAGAAATGTAGCATTGCATCAGTGTCTCAGCAATGGATGCTCTGCAGTGAATGGGTGCCGTCAGAATGAGAGCCCAAACAGCTGATAAAAACATCACAATAATCCACAGCACTCCAGTCCATCAGCTAACATCTGGAGAAGACACAAGCTGAAACACATCCAGCATTAAGATGCTTTTATCAGCTGTTTGGACTCTCATTCTGACGGCACCCATTAACTGCAGAGCATCCTGAGACACTGACGCAATGCTACATTTCTACAAACCTGATGAAGAAACAAACTCATCTACATCTTGGATGACCTGAGGAGCAAAAGTGTTCATTTTTGGGTGAATTAATAAGGTCAGGATCTTCAGCGTTTTTTCTGTATCACAGGTTCACATGTGAATGTGACTCTCGGTTATTTTACACCAGCATTATTGACTCACCATTCAGATTGCATGCTTTATCTTACATGATTGATTTAATATTCCTCTATAGGATTGTGGTGCATGTAGTTTCTCCTTTATAAAAATAAACCTACTTTGTGTACAATGATCCTCAGTGGTGTTTATTGAGCGTTCGTTTGGGCTTTCAGTTTGTGTCATGCTGCGTGTTTTTCATACTAACCCTCATTTCAAGCTTGGCTTTGCCTCCCGTTCCCTCACACCCCAGCGTCCTCTGCTTATGAATGTGTATTCAATATGTATTAATGTTCATTTGTTTGTAGTGGTTTGTACACTAAAGGAATAGTCTGGCTAGAAATGAAGAGTTACTCACTGTCATGTCGATTCAAAGCCTGCGCTGTTATTATTAACTGTGCTGCGACACAGAAGCAGCTCTTTTTCATTCAAAGTGAGCACACGTAGTGCGTAACGAATTCAGTTTCAGCCTTTTTATTGCTCAAAACATCATATGACTTCAGAAGACGTGGAATATAATGTGCAAGTCACATGTGCAACTGTCATGATACTTTTTTACTTTTTTGTTTTTGAATTTAAGAGATTTATTATTTTAGTTGTAGCAAGGCCATTCACATTCTTAAATTCACTCCAGAAACACTGTGAATATTAAATTATGATGACTATTTATAAGTAGCAAAAATCTCTCGTTATTATAATTACTACAAAACATTTTTTGTTTTTTCATCACAAACTATATGATCACAGCTCTTTATTATAAAGTTGGATAATTATGAGCCAGGGTTGTTATAGTTAACACACAGAAAAAAAAAAAAAAAAAAAAAAAATAAATATAATATATATATATATATATATGATATATATATATAAATAAACTTTAGCTGAAAAGAAATATTTTTAAAAAAAATTTATTTAGCTAGTTGCCAAAGCAACATTGCTCGTTGTCAGCAGTTAAAAATAAAGAAAATAAAATTATAATAAACACTAGAAAAATAAATAAATATTATTTAAAAACTATATTTAACTCCAAAAAAAGAAAACAAAAGTGACAAAAACATAACAAAACAATTTCTATTTATATAAAGAAATCGAAATGTGTGTTTTTGTCATTTTTATTGGTTTTTGTTTTTATAAATTTGTATTTATTTATTTTTTCCTATTTCTAGTTTTTCTTATTTTGTTTTAAGTGATTTTTGTTTTAGTTTTAGTTTCTTTATTACATCAAGTTAAAGTATTATGTAATCTTTATTATATAATGTTACATAAAATAATTTGTAGATGAAATAAAGTTTTGTTTTATTTCAGCTAGTTTTCAAGTTGATGTACTTAACTAAAACAGAAATGAAATTAAAGTTATAAATGTTTTGTCATTTTTAATATTTTTTTGGTTTTGTTTCTGTTAGTTTTTATAATTTTTAATTTCTTGTTTTTAGTTTTATTATTTAATGAAATTATTTAAGTTTGTGTTTTTAGTAAATCAAGTTAAACTAAATGAAAATGAGAGAAGTTATAGGCAACCAGCTTTAAATGTTTTATATTTTCACTACTGTTTATTTAAAACAGAAATCTAAAAATATATTGCATCTGTCTAAATAATAACAGCACACAAGTTTGAAACGACATGAGTGTGAGTATATGTTCATTTACGGTTGAGTTATTCCTTTATAATGTGTGTGTGTGTGTGTGTGTGTGTGTGGCTCTGTTAACCTGCTGACGGGCATCACCTCGCCCCTCTCTTACAGATCCATTACCTAATGATCCTTTCTGCAAACTGGGCCTACCTAAAGGACGCCAGTCACTTGCATGCGTACCAAGACATCAAAATGAAGGAGGAGCGGGAGCTGCAGGACATCCAGTCGCGCTCCAAAGAGTGCCTCAACTCCTACTCGTAAGGAGGGTTAACACTGCCACCCAACCGACCACTAACCAGCCCTAACTCACTAACCCACCGCAGTCTGCGCTCACGCTTTCCTCTCAGCCCTTTCTCAATCTCAAACGTTGCACTATTGGAAATGCAAATCGCTTCATGTATTCCCCAACTGCAAGTCGCTTTGGATAAAAGCATCTGCAGAATGACTAAATGTAAATGCAAATCAGATTCTGTTCGTACCCAGATGAGATTTGCCTTAAAACATCATAAACATGAATATAATTTAAGTGCATGATTGTGTGATGTTACATGAAAAATAACATGCACTTGCATTATAAACATGTTTTGCATCCTCCTCTCAAAATTTTAAAACATTCACAGGTTTTTTTTTTTTTTTTTTTTTTCTTATTTTGAAGAGAAATAATCGAAGTATCCTTCTGAACTAAATTCAGCTGCTTGTCTTTGAATGTTTGGATTTGTTCATGTGCAATATGTGCTAGAAATAGTATGTGGACAGAAGACATTATGCAATGAGAGTTTGCATCTTTGTTTTTCAGCAAGGTGGCATCTGATGGAAGCTTGTTTACAATGTGGGATAAAAACTGGACTTTTTTGGTTCATAATTCTGACATTTTTCTTGCAATTCTGAGAAAAATGTCCAATTGTGAACTTGAAAAAAGTCAGAACTGTGAGAAAAAATGACAATTAAAAAACATTACCTTTTTTTTTTTTTTTTTTTACGTTTTTCCTGTAGCAACAACAAAAATTTAAGAGATTTGATTTGTGAGATGCAAACTTGAAATATACACTTGTGAGAAAAAAACTCAAGATAACAAAAATAATTCAGAATTTTGAGAAAAAAGTAAAAATTGTGAGATATTAACTCAGAACTGTAAGATATAAAGTCAAAATAACAAGTAAAAATAAAAATTGCAAGATATGATTCAATGAGAGAAAAAACGAATCTTGAGAAAAAAGTCCAAATTGAAAAAAAAAAAGTAAATTGATGAGAGAAAAAACGAATCTTGAGAAAAAAGTAAAAATATATTTCAATAATTCTGAGATAGTAAGATTTGAGATTGAGAGTCAAAATTCTGTGAAAAAGTGGAAATTGTGAGATGAAAATCATCTGAGAAAAAAGTCCGAATTTTTAAGAGAACCGATGTTAAAAACTCCAGAATTTCAAGATAAAATTCATAGTGAGAGAAATGTCAATTGGCGAGAGAATCGTAAGATAAAAGCTGAGAAAAGTCAAAATTCTGTGAAAAAGTGGAAATTGTGAGATGTATGTGTTGTGAGATGTAAACTTTTGGTTATGAGTTTATAACTCGCAAATGTGTTTTTATTTGCGAGATAAAAACTGTCTGAATTGTGAAATAAAAAAATGCAATTACCTTTTTATTTTTTCATTATGTGACGGGGAAAAAAACTGAATTGTGAGATAAATTCAAAATTGAAAGTCAGACAGGATTGAGATTATATCTAATTCTGAGGAAAAAAAAGTTTTGTGATTCTTTTGAAAAGTTTTTTTTTTTAATGATTTTACTTTATTATTATTTTTATTTTGTGGTGGAAACAGGCTTCCATAGCATCCAAATATTCTTCTTGAAAATTTTTTTTTTTTTTTTTAATTGTATTTTTAAATAGAATCTGATGTAAAAATGTCTTGAGGTGTGGAGGTGGGTTGAGCACATTGCATCGTGGGATACTGCAGGAAAGCTGATGGTGTTTGTCTGCAGGTCAGAAGCTCTGATGAGGAGCAGGTTTCACACTACCTCACGTTACCTACCGCTGTTATTAACTCAGACACGGATCTGTGTCAAATCACTGTCCAGACCACTAGCCCTGAGTTCACTTCACATTCAGACTGCTAGATCACCAACAAAAGTACCATGTATGAACCGTCCAAAACATGACCAATTAAAGCCTCCAAATGCACATGAATTTAATGTTTGTTTTCATTATTTTTTAGTGTTTTATTTCTTATTTTATTATTTTTTTTAATAGTGCATTGGAATTGCTTCGGTGTGAATGTGAACTCTGACCAGCAAAAAAAAAAAAAAAGTTCAATGTTTTTTGGGAGGGATACAACAACAGTAACAAAATGTGCATTTGTAAATACTGACAAATGGCAGTTTTTTCACACTATTTTTGTTATTCATTCATCGTTTGACTCGAGCAGGACAGAATCTGGTCATACTGTACTGATGTCGGCGGTATTTGCCAGATTTTAACGTTATAATATGCTTTGTTTTCCTAGTGTTTGTTTAGTCCATGTAATGTGTTCATTGCTGTTAATGTAACTCACATATACTGTATGAATTCTGTATAATACTGTCTTTTTAACCTTATAGTCTGACAATATTCCCTTAGTGTTTACAGCTATTTTAAAATGAAAGAAAAAAGAACAAAAAAAGAATTATTATTCTGCCCAAACTGTTTATATAATACTCTTTTATAAGCCCCAAGGCTTTAATGATTTTTTTTTTTTTTATTATTATTAATTTCCCAAAATGTTTTCATGTATAATGCATGTTTTTTGAACGCTTTAATCTCTGGTAATCATCACCAGTGATGTTGATCACGTCAGTGCTAGGATTCACTCTGTCCTGGTGGATCGTGATCACGGAAAGCTGCCCAAAACTGATGATTTGATGTCAGAGACGCTGAACGTGTGTTCAGTCCTTCAAACCAGCGACTGGATTTCAAACAGAAATAAAACACAATAAAAGACTTTCTGCATCTCAGTGAGTTTTCTTTCAAATCAATGAACCACTTTCGTAATCCTGTGTCATTATTTTCAGCATTTGTGTAATTATAATATTCTCAGTCACGCTGTGACTGAACCGCTCTTATGAATGAAATACAAAAGCAGAACATTAACAAAAGATACAAAATTTATTCAAGTCAGGCTTAAAGTCAATAAAAACACTTCTTCACACAAATCATTTGTGAATTGGGAAGAAAAAAAACACATTATACAGCTAATAACAGTGAAGCTGATCCAGCGGTTGAATGAGGGGTGTTGTTTTTCACCAGAAGTCGTCGTCTGGCTCCTCGTGTTGTGTTATAGGAGCGATGCTGAAGAGATGATGGTTTTTTATGATGAGTGTTTTGTTGTTGTACAGTCGCTCACACAAACACACATTATTACCTGCGCTCATCGTTCTCAGACTGAACATCCTCCTCCTGACTTTGCTTCTCTGACGCCTCTTTATTTGGGCTCTGAAAGATCATTAACACAGTCAAATATAAATATATATAGTTATGAAAATAAACCAAATATCCTGACAAGCTGTCTGTTCTGAAGCTGAAGTGATGTGCATGTACCTGCTGCTTCTGTTTGTCCTGCATGAGCATCATCATGTACTTGTGAAGAGGATTGGCCACATGAGCTCCCCCTGATCCCTCCTCCTCCGCTCCTCCTCCAATCACAGCGCTCGTTAATGTCACATGACCCTCGGTATCCTCTGTGTTGTCTCGAGCTTGTTCCTCGTGTTGATCCTCCTGAAAGAAGATGAAACAGAAATCAAACAGTCGTCTGAGAGTCATTAGATCAAACAAATCATGAACAGATGACTCTTGCGAATCAATCAAACAGACTCCTGAACTTGTGTTGTAGGTTCAAAACAGGGTTATAATAATAGAAAAAGATTTTTTAACTTAAAAAAGAAGTAAAAACATTGCTGAAAAATATTTTATTTCAGTTAAACTAAATGAAAATGTTTTTTGGATTTTTTTTTTTATTTTTTTTTCTCACTTTGGTTGTACTAACAATAACTAAAACTAAAACTTAAAAACTATATACAGAAATAAAAGAAAAAACTAATAAAAATGACAAAAACAACAGAACTACTAAAGACTTGAAAACTAAAAGATAATAAAAGTGAAAAAATTATTTTTAAAAAATGTGAAAAAAATATAGTATATTAACACACACACACACACACATATACCATACACATACACAATATATATATATATATATATAAAACTAAACCAATTATAAAGTTTCATTACTTCATTACTAAAAAAAAAAACCTTAACCTAAAACAAATATAAATAAATTTAAATTTTCAACAAAATATTGTAGAAAATGAGAAATGGTGCCTTTGCATCTAGCAGAAATAAGCTGAAATATTAAAATAAACTAAAACTAAAACCATAAGTGTAATTACATATAAATAAGTCAAACATTAACTGAAATAACCATAAACTTATTATATTTCAGCTTGTTGCCATGGCAACACTTCTCATTTTGGTTTAGTTTAGGTTGAAGTAGTAAAACAACTAAAACTAAATAAACTAAAAACTATATAGATATACTAAAAAAGTTATAAAAATGACAAAAACGCAACAAAATTACTCCAAAATACACACAAACAAAACTGAAACTAAAATGAAAAATATCTAAAAACACAATGTAATTTCAAATGTTGTGATAATCTGTAGTAGTGTGTTACTGAGTCTGACCAGTCTCTGCAGCTCTCGCTGCTCTCTCTCCTCTCTCCTCTCTCTCTCCTCCTCCACAGCTGCGTCGTGTTCATCTGAAGCACAACACAAACACACCTGTGTCTGTGTGTGACACACTCCTGATCCACAGACAGCACTGAACACACACCAGAGCAACAAATACCAGAAGAGCAAAGCTACTAAAACCACTCTCATTACTCATTCTTTTCAAATCAATCTTCCTGACATCAAAGGTTTTTCTAGGGCATTTTAAACTCTGATGTGTGCTGAACTCTGGTTAATTCTCATGTAAGGTAATAGAAAGGAGTGTGTACGTGGCACGGGGTCGGTCAGATCGTGAAGCGTGATCTTCTCCGGCTGAGGTGACGACTCTTCAGAGGAACTGCAGATGACTTCCTGCAGCTTGGGTGGACTGTGAAGCCAAAAGAGAATTACAATAGAAATAAGTACATTTTAATGTACATTTGTGCATCACTCTTTCTAATGAGGACCATGATTGTGTTGAGAGTATGAGAGTGTTTGATTCATTCCTGTGAATCAGTTTAATCTGTCTGTGTGAATTAATTTAAATCTCAGATTCATAGCTAGGATTTCTTAAACTTGCATTATTTTTTTTAGAATTGTTTTATGTTGGCTTAAGGCAAAAATGCCACCAAAGTGGAAAAAAAGTGGGGAAAAAACTCAAACATATTCCAGCTGTTGTGATTAAAGTGAAACATGAAAATGAATGAAAAGTGTCTATTGTGGAGTTATGTTTAGATCTGCTCATGCTGCATCAAAGATTTTCTCATGCATTTTTTTGCATTAACATGCTTTTTTTTAAAAAAAAAAAATTTAGTGTTTTTTTTTTTTTTTTTTTTTTTTTTGAGCATTACAACCGATCACACATTTCTGTTGATTTATGAATATAAGCTTATGTTCCACCTGTGCAGTTGGTCTACAGTATTCTGATTAAATGAAGTAACTGAACAAATACAGGACAACACGAATAGCTCTAAATATTGCCCTTATACAGTTAAAAACTGAGCTTGAAGTCAGTGACGGGGTAAATGTGAACGCTGCTGTAAAAGCGTGTGACCTGCGGCTGTGGCGAGTGGTGCTCTTCATCCTGGGGCTGCTGGGAGGACTGAGGGAGCACAGGCTGTCTCCAGCAGGGATCGGGGAGATCTGTCTCTCTGGAAACACCAGCGCCGCTCTGTCAGAGTCAGGACTCGTCCGCCGACGCTCTGGGACAAAACACACAGAAACACTGGTGCCTACATTTCAAAAGACCACGCTTTTCCAGATTCATGAATCTGTCCCACCAGTTTGTGGAGTGACCTCCTTGAAATTAACTGACTCAAAAGAATGATTTATAAATGATTCATTCGGAACACTTTGCTTTGATTCTGAATGATTCATTTTTTAATTATTCTTTTTAGTTAATCAAGTTCACTAACTTCATTTACTCTTATATTTTTTTTTTATCTTTATAGTCATTATTAGTTATTAATATAAACGGACTTCACAAAAGAATCAATCAGAAAGGTTTGTGAAATGGTATGAATGATTCATTAATGCACAGTGACTAAAAAATAATCATGTCAATTGATTTGAACAATTCAATGAAATGAAGTGACGACAGAGTGTTTTTTGTGTATTTTTGAGAAATTTTTATAGAGGCTTAAATGATTGATTAAAATGAACTGACTAGAAAGAATAATTCAACTCAATTTTCTAGGTCAGTTTGATATAATTAAGGTTGAAATGACTTGTACAGCCTATTTGATTATACTTATAAAAAAATGCTAATAAAATCTGACTGTTTGCTCATGTATTTCTGCCCTCCAAAACCGTTTCAGCAAAAACAACAAATAAATTTTCAGCCTGCATTAGTACCAGAAACACAGATTTTACAGACCTTGCGTGAAAGCGTGGTGATCGGCGTCTGCTCCGTGTTTGCTCAGCGGTGTGGAGGACAGACGTCTGGCTGGAGGAGAGACGAGTCTCAGCGGGTTTCTCTCTCTCGGAGAAGGAGTTCTGCTGAATTCCTGCTCGACAGGACGTCCTGCAGAAGTGAAGCTCACCCTGGGCTGTGCTCTGTAGGTCACTCTGAGAGGCGTGAGATCTTCAGCAGACGCTCGAGCGGCTCTGTGCTGGTGACTCCTGTAAGCCTCCTCCAGACGCTCGGCCTCCTGCTCCAGCTCTCGTATCCGGGCCAGAGCGCTGCTTACCAGCTCGGAGTCACGCTCCGCGGGCCACGGGCCCCTGAGGGCCGGCCCTGCTTCAGATAAATCAGCGTCAGAAGCGGCTCTGGGCTTTCTGAGCAGAGCAGTGTCTGTGTAAATGTCAGGAGGAAGCAGCCTGTCAGGAATCAAACTGAGAACAGAACGATCTACCAGGGAAGGCTTGGGATCGCGGAGGATCTCGTTCTCCAAAGCTGTTCCGATCACAGAACAACACGGCAGATAGAAGAGAGGAGAGAGAGAGAGTTCAGAGAGAGGACAGCCAGCACCACCAAACACTGATGAAGAACAGGGTTCCCACACACATGACCTTCCTGCCTGTCTGAGATCACTGCAAAATCAATTTGGAATCATTCAGAATGATTGATTATAATTCACAAAAGGATCATTCAGACTGATCTATGAAATGAACATAACGAAAAGACTGATTCACAAAAGAATTATTCCACATGATTTGTGAAGTCGTTTGAAATACAAATTCATTACTAAAAAAAATTATCTGTTTGAATGATTTACTGTGTTAACACAAACCAAAGAATCATTCAGAATAATAATGTTTATTTACCATTCAGTTTCTGGGAAAATTAAATATTTAATTTCTGATTAGGTTTATAACTCAGAATTTCTGTTACTAAACTTACTAAAAAATGTACCTTACTAAAGAATGATTCACAAATGAATCACTCAGAATGATTTGTGAAGTGGTCTGAAATTAACTTACTGAAAAAAGAATGATTTGTTTACAAATGTTTAGTTGCTAAGCATAGCTAGAGAAGTGTATTAAAATTCCTTCACATTTCCAGGCTTTTGATGGCTTGGGGAACCCTGCATGAAATAAATACAAGCTTGCAAGTTTTAGCTTGCAAATTCGTCTGAAAGGCATTCACAGAATATGAAAAGATGCTAAATGTCTGATTCAGTGAAACCCCCAAACTTACACAATAATCGAACATGTGATCTAATGACTGATGCTGCGTTCCACTATAGAATTAAAGTCAACTTTAAACTGAACAGAACAGAACAGAACTGATTCTGGAGGTTTCAGACAATCAGACTGTGACTCTACAGACTCTACGCTAGCCTGCGGTCTGCACCTTGTTGTGTCTGCTGGAGCTGGAGCTGGAGCTCTTCAGTGTGTGTGTTCATCCACTTCACCCGCTCCTCACACTCCATCAGCTGAGCCTTCAACAGCACACACTGCTGCACCTACAGTCAGAGAACACAGACACACACAATCTGAGACACGAAATCGACTTCAACTGTGAATGCATTCCGGCAAAACATATCTCACATTCAAGAAATAAAATGAAATACAATTAAATATATTTTTTTACACCCCCTACCCCCCAAAATGTATTTTTTTGCAATGTTTCTGAATGTTTCACTTTTGAATAATAATTATAGTAATTACTATTACAATGTAATATAAAATATTATAAAATTTAACAACTTTACCAGCATTTCCCTAAAATTATCATTATTGTAATACATCTGAATGTTTCATGTTTGAATAATTGTTATTATTATCACTAATATTAACAGATATATTCATAATAATAATAATAATAATAATAATAATAAGAATTGTAATAAGAAGAATTATTTTATTTTTATTATTATTAATACTATATTATTATTATTAAAATATATTATAATTTCCCCCAAAATTCTCATTATTGTAATTCTTCTGAATGCATATTTTTGTTAGTTATTATTATTATTATTATATATAATTTGATTTCTTATTTGTTTCTTTTGGTTTTAAAGATCATATTCTTAATGTTTAATTAAAAATTTTATTTATATTTATTTATTTTGTTTAAGCACAATTCCCCCAAAATTCTCAGTATTGCAATACATCTGTATCTGAATAGTATTATCATTATTATTATTACTTTAATCAAATATTAAAACTTATTAAAAATGTAATATGATTTTCCCCAAATCTTTTATTGTAGTTCATCTGAATCTTACACTTTTGAGTAAATATTACTATTAGTAGTGGTACTACTACTGATAATAATAACAATAACCTAAAAATATATTAAAAAGTAATATAATTTTCTTTCTTTCTTGTGCTTCTGAAGGTCATCTTCTTGACGGGTTTAGTGAGATTCACTCATTAAATCAAGTGCTCAACACGTCATGTTTCTTAACTAAAGGACTGAAGAGTGACAGAAGCATGCCAGCAGAAGCTCTAGATCCCGCGGGACAGACCTCGTGCTGCAGCTGTGTGTGTAAGACGTTTTTCTGCGTCTCAAAGTCCTCCTCGTCTAGTCTGCGTGCCGTCTCCAGTCTCCTGAGCTCGGCCTGCAGCGCCAGCTGCTCCTTAGACGGCGCGCTGAGCTCTAAACGAGAAACACAAACCTGTTACACATCCAACTTTTGTTTTGGCTTTGTTCAGACAAACAGCAAAAATCGGACGGGTTTGTGCATCCAATTTAAGCTCATAATGCAAAAAGCAAGAAAGGGTTGTGCAGTGAGTGTCCTGCAGTGTTACAGAGCCAAACTCTGAAGCGTTCCTCTGTCCTTCACCCCCCTGCGCTCCTCTTTTTCCCAGCAAATGCACAATTGCAGCCAAAAGGGCCAAATTAACAAGCAGAGCACATCCAAACAGACCACTTCTCTGTTTGTTATCCCTGTTTGACCCCGCTAGTTTCCAGACTGAACTGCTCAAACTTGATTTCCAGAACAGCATCTTTCCCAGAACTCATCCCGGCCTTATTTTTGCATATTTAGTCAGCAAATGTTTGTTGTTTGTTTTATTCCTCCTCAGAATACACAGACAAACAAACCGGCTCGAAACCTGAAGAAGTTTTTCCATTCCAAACCTGACGAAACATTATTGATAAATGGAATTATGGATCGAAAACTTGAGGAGTTTTTATTTATAAATGGTGTTGTTGTTTTTTTTATTATTGGTATTATTGTTGTTGTTTTTTTTTTATATTTATGTTTATTATATTTTAAAAATACAGAAAAAAACAGTAATATTGTGAAATATTATTACAACTTAAAATAATAGTTGTCTATTTGAATATACTTTAAAAAAAATAATTTATTCCTGTGATGCGCAGCTGAATTTTCAGCATCATTACTCCAGCCTTCAGTGTCACATGTAACATCTAATCTATCACATGATCATTTAGAAATCATTCTAATATTCTGATTTATTTATGAGTGTTGGAAACAGTTCTGCTGTCGAATATATTTGATGAATAAAAGGTTAAAAAGAACTGCATTTATTCAAAAAAAAAAAAAAAAATTCTAATAACATATATTCTAAAATATATTTTCTTTACTCACTTTTTATCAATTAAACACATCCTTGCTGAATAAAAGTATTGATTTTATTTAAAAAAAAGAAAGAAAAAAAATTACTGAGCCCAAATTACTGACCAGTAGTGTATATTGTTATTACAAAATATTAATATTTTAAAAACATAGCTTCTTTTTTTTTTTTTTTTTTTTTTTACTTTTTATCCATCAAAATATCCTAAAAAAGTATCACATGTTCTGAAAAAATATTAAGCAGCAGAACTGTTTCCAACTTTGATAATGAATCATCATATTAGAATGATTTCTAAAGGATCATGTGATAATGATCCTAAAAATTCAGCTTTGCATCACAGAAATAAATGATAATTTAAAGTATAATAAATTTAAAAACAATTATTTTAAATTGTAATAATATATCACAATATTACATTTTTTTTTTCTGTATTTTTGATCAAAAAAATGCAGGCTTGATGAGCAGAAGAAACTTCTTTCAAAAACATTAAAAATAGTAATGTTTCCAAACTTTTGGTCTGTACTGTATATATATATATATATAGTATATTATTTTCATTTTTTTATAATAATAAAAAATGTTTATTATATTTATGTTTATTATATTTTCAATTATTATTTTTTTTTTACATTTTTAAAAAGATTTAGAAATGTTTTAGGTTGATGATTGTTCTTTTGAACTTTCATCAAAGAATCCTGAAAAATAAAATGAATTACAGTTTCCACTAAAGTACGAAAATTCAGATTTGAATCAGATAAATAAATTACAATTTATAATATTTCCACATAGAAAATGTCTATTTTAAATTGTAAAAATATTTCACTATTTTACAGCATTTTTGATCAAATAAATGCAGCTTTGGTGAGCAGGAGAGTAATAAAAATAGTTGTTCCTGTAATAATGCTTATGGCCAGAGCTGTGAAACTGAAGGCACAGATGGGAAGGTACAGAGCACACTGAGCTGCACCTTGTCTGAGTCTCTGGTTCTCCTGGTGCTTCTCCTCCAGCTGTTGTTTCAGCAGACTGATGTTCGTCTGCAGCTCCTGAGCGTCTCTCTTCAGCGCTGGATAGTCGCTCAGGTTCTCCAGTCTCTCTCGCAGCAGCTCGTTCTGTTGGGTCAGAAGAGCCGCCTGCGCTCTGGACGACTCCAGCTCCATCTACATCACACATCAACAACAACATCTCATTTCTGACAATCAACCTTTCAGGGCAGAGAACTAAACAGAGGCATAAAAGCAGCTTAAAAGGAAAAGATCCATGCATCATTGTAGTACAGATGAATTATGGGAGCAGGAATGGAAGAGTGTGTCTGTTTTACCATCAGACGTTTAACTTCTGATAAACTTCTCTCATGCTCTTCTGCTTTTGTATTAATAATAGCAGACTCCTTCTGCAGACGAGCCGTTTCTTCTGCAAATGTAAGAATAAAACATCAACAATAACTTTACAGTGAAGATCAATCAAATACTGTATACAGTAGCAGTTATATTTGACTTTACTAAACACAGACCTTTAATCCTTTTCTCATTTTCTGTCAGTTTCTCGGTTCTCTTCGTGTAATCCTCCTTCAGCTCCAGCTGATATCTAAAACAGTTCATGATCTTCAGAAATCATTCTAATATGCTGATTAGCTGCTCAACAAACATTTCTGATTATTATCATCGTTGAAAACAGTTATTGCTGCCCAGTAATTTTGTGGAAACCATGAAACATTTTATCTTTAAGGGTATTTTTTAATGAACAGGATGTTTAAAACAACATCATTTGTTTGAAAAAGAAATCTTTTGTAACATTATAAATGTCTTTACTGTCATTTTTAATCAATTTAGTGCATTCTTAATAAATAAAGTATTACTTTTTTTTAAGAATAAACCTTACTGGCTCCAAACTTTTGAACAGTAGCATATTTTATCTAGAAAATCTAATCTTTCATCATGGAGTCACAAGAGCGCCACCTGCAGGACTCATGAATAACAATCATGAAAAAATGAACAGAAATTAGGTTAATAATGGCTTACTTCTCTAACTGGCTCTTCAGTTTCTGGTCAAACGTGTCTTCCATGGTCTTCACAGACAGCTCTCTCCTCCTCAGAAGATCATCCATGGTCTTTACCTTCTCCTCATGCAGCTTACAGCTTCTGCATCATTACGGCAAAAACTCAATATTATTAAGTAATATTATAATATTCAACATTATATAAGAGGTTCCATGATATTCATGATATTATAAACAAGAAAATCAAGTCAACAAGTCAACAGTGAAAGGGTTAATGTCAGCAGGAGTTTCATCTTCCTTGATCTGCTCAGACCAAAGGTCTTTCTCTGACCTGTATAAACACTGTTAGCTTCAGAAGTAAAAACTTCCTCCACATCAGGCATGACAGCAGGGCTAGTTTAGTGATATATATAGACTTTTATAGTATTTATTCATATTTTGAATTATATATTTTTAAACATATTTTCATTAAATTAAGTTAGTTTTAGTAGATTTGTTATGTGATTCTGTCATGTTTTTGTTTTTTTAATATTTAGTTTTTTATTTTAAAAATTTTCCGCTTTCATTTTAATTCGTTTTTTTATAAATATATATTTATATATTTTTTTCAATTAGTTCTATTATTTCCATTATTTGTCAAGGCAACATTTCAAATGTTCATTTAGTTCAAGTTCATCAAATATTTATATTTTACTTAATATCAGCTTTATTTCAATAACTAAAACCATTTTTTTTAATAGTTTTAGTAAACAATAATAACAGTGCTTCACACTGTAAGAAACACATCAGAAGTTGACAGAAGTATTATTTTAGTATTATTTATATACTATTAAAGTACTTTTCAATATGTAAAATTATAGTTTTCATTTTTTAATTGTCACTTTTTATTTTAATTTCAGTTAGTGTTTGTAATGTTATGTGTTTCTGTCATGTCCATTTCATTTTTTTATTTATTACTTTCTTTAGTATGTATAAGTTTTCTTATTTTTATATTTTCAGTTTTCATTTTTATTTAATTTTACATTTTAGTCACTCTGTTATGTGTTCTTGTCATATATTTGTTTTTATTAGTTTTTTTATTTGTATTTAAGTTTTAGTTTAATAATAAAACAAATTAAACTGCTCTGCATTGAAAGAAGCACACTGCTTTTATTTTTGTTCAAATAAGCAGTTGTACTCACTTGTCAAAGGCCTCCATCCTCTGTTTAAGCTCAATCTCTCGGCTCCGCACAGACTCGATTTCTTTCAGCAGGGCTTGTCTTTGAGCATACATCTCCTTTTCCTCGATCTGGATCAGTTGAAACAGTGAAGATTGCACAGTGGGTTTGTATTCTGCGTGTATTAGACAGTAGTGAGACTCAGTACCTCCTGTGATCTCTGTAACCTCTCGATGGCGTTTTTCTCTCGGCTCATCAGAGCCTCAGACTTCAGCTCAAAGGTTCTCTCCATGTCTCGCCGCAGCTCCAGGA